>NC_088221.1:23617160-23917160 GCF_036934945.1 Oncorhynchus masou masou | reverse complement strand
GGCCAAACTGTCCAATGAGGACACCCAGAACCGGCAGCTGCGTCAGCGGTTGGCTGCCCTCAGTCGAAAGCTGGATGAGCTGGAGGGGACCAAGGGCGCCTTCCAGAGGGCCGAGGAGGAACTGAAGGAGCTGAGGGACAGGCTCGGCCATGGGAGAGAAGGGTGCGCAACAACCCCTGGTTTGCTCTCAGAGGTGGAACAGCTGAGGATGAGGGTGGTGGAGATGGAAGGAAAGGATGAGGAGCTGATCCGAATGGGGGACCAATGCCGGGACCTGGACCGAAACCTTGGGAGGGAGTCCAGCCAGAGTCGCAGCCTGAAGGCCGAGGTGGACAAGCTGAACGGCCGAATCAGTGAGCTGGACAGACTGGAGGAGGCTCTTGGGAAAAGCAGGCAGGAGTGCAGCTCTCTGAAGGGCAGCCTGGAGAAGGAGAGGGCCAGCACCAAGCAGCTGTCTGGAGAGCTGGATACCCTCAGGGTGCGGGTAAGGGAACTGGAAGCCATCGAGGGCCAGCTGGAAAAATCTGAGGGGATGTTGAGACAGGACTTTGCCAAGCTGAGAACACTCACAGTGGTAGTGGTTGAAGAGAGGAAGAACATGGCTGAGCGACTCAGGCAGACAGAGGAGAAACTCCAGGAGAAGAAGGATGGGAAACTCCAGGCTGAGAGTGACAGCGTGTCAACAGCCACAGAGAAACTCATTGAGGAGAGCCGCAAGGCACTGAGATCTAAAGCAGATCTCGAGGACAGGATTCAGAGTGTGGCGAAAGAGCGGGACGTGCTGCGGGTGAGGCTGAGGGCAGAGGAGGATAGGAGTGGGGATCTGCAAAGCAAAGTTAGCGCCATGAAAAAAAGGATTCTGATATTGGAGGTCAAAAAGGAGGAGTTATGTCGAGAAGTCAAGAGCCCCCTGCTGGACAACACTAACCACGGCTACCAACAGGAAGACAACAAATTCAAAGAACTCACCCAGGAGGTAGATAGACTGAGGAGGAGACTCATGCAGAAGGGAGTGATAGAGGGAGAGCTGATGAAGGCAGAGGAGGACTTTGAGTCTTTGGAGAGGAGGTGCTCCAAGGAGCAGGAGAGAGCCAGAGCTCTGGCAGTGGAGCTGGAGGAGTCCAGGAGGGAGCTCTCCAAGTACCAGCTGGCTGAGAAGAAGGAGAACAACCAGGAACACCTCCTCCTCAGGCGACTTCAGGAAGAGCAGGTCAAGTCTGTCCTCCTCAAAAGGGAGGTGGAGGCACTCAAGGAGAAGGTCCAGAGGCTGATGGGAACAGAGGAGTCCATCTGTCGAGTGCAGATGGACAGCTCCACCCTGCAGAAGAGGCTGACCCAGCAGGAGGTCAGGAACAGGGAGCTGGCCAGGGAGATGGAGGGACTGACCCATGAGCTGGAAAGGTACCGGCGATTCAGCAAGAGCCTCCGGCCAGGCATGACTGGCCGATGCTTCTCAGACCTGCATCTGTGCACCAAGGAGGTGCAGACGGAGCCCGCAGACACCCTGCCACCTGACTACAGGAGCCTGACTCTGTTGACTCTCAGCGGTAAACTGTATGAGGAGATCAATGGAGAGGACCCAAAACAAAAGAAGGATTGTGTCATCAATAAGTGCAACTCACCTCCGCTGAACAACATTGAAAGCTTAAACCACCCAAACAATAACGTGAGGCGATTCAGCATTCCTTCACCCAACGGCAAGGACAATCACCATGCCATTAACTGCAAAGTGTTGAACAGTAACTTTTTCCAGAAAGGAGATGTGATGCTTGCACACAACCCAGGGAAGCCCTTACACATCAAGGTAACGCCAAACCATGGCCTCAACACAGCCATGCTGGATATCAGTAGCCCCACCACTGACAATGCCTTATCCTATACCAGCACCGCCGTCATCCCCACCAGCGGAGCCCCACCAAAACAGAGAATCACCATCATCCCAAATGCTGCCATCTCACCAGTGGCCAGAACAAAGAACACCCCACTACCAGAAGGTTTTGGCAGCCCAGACAGAGTCCTCTCCCCTCTCATCAAGACACCCGTCTCAGTCATGTCCCCAGCTTCCTCCAGATCAGTGTCGCCTGACCCCACTGGCTCTCCCATCCAGATGCTAACAGTCAGCACTGGATCACTTGAATCCGCTAAGGTCATAGGTCAAGCCGTATTCCGGGTGAGCCCGGAGAGGCAGAATGGTTGGCAGCTACAGAGGTCCGACAGCACTGGTCCGAGCATCATCACCACAGAGGACAACAAGATCCACATCCACCTTGGGAGCCCCTACATCCAGTCTTTTAATGGTATAACCCAGAGCCAGTCTGGTGGCCCATACCACACCCCCGGGCTGGAGCTAAGGACACCAGTACTGACCAATGGCTGCCACATCAAAGGCAACAGCAAGATCACCAGTAGCATCACCATAGCCCCTGCGAACACCCCTGTCTCACGACCCTCACACATTACAGTAAGTGGCCCTTATGATTGAAATGCCCCCCCCGTCCGGCCCCTAGTGACTTAGATTGTTTACCCAATCCTGAGTCCCTTTCACCACAAAACCAACAGAGAATCAGCTCAAACCAGCCTATGTCTGAACGGCCACATCATCCTAATAATAACAAGTGTGTGCATGAAAAAACACTTATCAAACACATATCTAATCCTATCTGGACTTGGTCTGCACTCACTGTATATGGTCACCTTCATGCATTTAAGACTACTACTTACATATATAGCCTTTCATACGTTACTATAATGTGTGCATTACATTTTTAAACATGGAAAACAATTTGATTTATTTTGTTGTTCCCGTGTTGCCCATTCAATAAAGGGTATAAATTCCTGATGAATATGTTGACTATCATTCTAAAATAGCATGTGTTTTATATTAACCTAGCTTACTTACATGTTTTTTGATCAGGCTATATTTTCTTTGATTGTCTAATCTCATTCACTGTAAAAGACAAAACAATCTAACTTTTAAAGGGTTGAAAATAGCTGGAAGTTGGATTTTTGTTTTATGCACTCATTTTTAATACTTACTGAGACCTTAACACAGAGGATTTTACCATGACCTAGAGGTTTATAATAGAGATGAATGGGACAGAAAAGAAGCAGCATATTCCAACGTGTGTGTACTTGGATCAGGGATATTTACAGGCTGATATCCCCATTCCATCTCTACCACACCATAAGCATATGCCTGTACTCTCTGTAGGCCTGTGTGTGTGTGTGTGTGTGTGTCGGGGGGTCCCCACAGCTGTACATAGTCCATCGGTAAATAGGCCACCCAATTTACCTACCTCATCCCCATACTGTTTTTATTTATTTACTTTTCTGCTCTTTTGCACACCAGTATCTCTACCTGCACATGACCATCTAATCATTTATCACTCCAGTGTTAATCTGCTAAATTGTAATTATTCGCCTACCTCCTCATGCCTTTTGCACACAATGTATATAGACTCTTTCTGTTTTTATACTGTGTTATTGACTTGTTTATTGTTTACTCCATGTGTAACTCTGTGTTGTTGTCTGTTCACACTGCTATGCTTTATCTTGGCCAGGTCGCAGTTGTAAATGAGAACTTGTTCTCAACTAGCCTACCTGGTTAAATAAAGGTGAAATAAAAATAAAATAAAAAACCCTAATTCCAACCCTAACCCCAACTCTTAAAATGCTATTTTAAGTGTTGAGGTTAGGGTTAAAATGAGGGTTAGGGTTACAATTAGGGTTAGGTTAAGGGTAAGTGGTTAGTGGTTTAGTTCAGGGTTAGGAGTTAGATTTAGGTTTAGGATTTGGGTTACGGTTTAAGGTAAGGGTTAAGATTAGGGTTATGGTAATGGTTAGGGAAAATAGGAATTTCAATGGACATTAATTTAGGTCCCCATGAGGATAGAAGAACAAAACATGTGTGTGTGTGTGTGTGTGTGTGTGTGTGTGTGTGTGTGTGTGTGTGTGTGTGTGTGCGTGCGTGCGTGCGTGCGTGCGTGCGTGCGTGTGTGTGTGTGTGTGTGTGTGAGTGTGTGTGTGTGTGTGTGTGTGTGTGTGTGTGCGTGCGTGCGTGTGTGTGTGTGTGTAGCGGCTCCAGCCTTATCCAATGATACGCTGGAAAACTCAGCTCAGATCAAAAGCACCATGTACAGTAGCAGAGCAAAGGAAAGGGGGGAAGCACTGTGGGGAACTGAGTGTACTCAGTGATGTTCGGTCTATTCTTGATGGGAGAACATTTCCTCAAATGAGATCCATTTCAAGGATCAGTGTTCCAATGCGAAAATAAACTGAGTCAGTGGCCTAATTTGGGCAAGCAATTCAAGCACAAAACAGAAGTGCAAATAAACATATAGCCTTGGCTGAGGTAGTCAAAGATAATATACAGTAGGTCAGGTAAACTGCCAGCCTCTCTTTTTATAAGCACACACACAACACACACGCAACACACACACACACAATTGCGACTGACACAGACACAGAGCATACCATACTCTACAAAAGGAAGGAAGGAGTGGTACTTTTAAAGATGCACTCCAGCTATTTTTTTTTAGCTTTCATGTTTCGTATTTTCCTGTTGAAAACAAAATCTCAAGTATAAATACAGCAATGTACACACACTTAAAGGTAAAACATATGTCTTCAGCAAAATAGTGCTGCAAACTTCAAAGTGTAAACCATTGAAGGGGTTGGTCTGATGCGATGTCATCATCTCACCCTTGCTTGTGAGAACAAAAGACGAGCAATAGAGGACAAAAGAGAAAAGGCCCAGCCCCCACTTGTGCATGTCATTTCATACCTGGGCCAGCTATTGAGATGTGCAGTTTCTTAAGTAAATCAGGTGTTAAATGAGGCGAAAAGGAAACTGTAGTAGGTCTTTAAAGTGGCACTCCAGTCTCCTTTTCACCCAACTTAACACAGATTTACTTAACAAAAGGCACGTCTCAATAGGTAGTCCAGGTATGAATGACATGGCACAAGTGGGGGCTGGGCCTTTTGTCTTTTGTCCTCTATTGCTCCTCTATTGTTCCTCAAGCAAGGTGGTGGCCGATGACATCATGACTTCCCATCAGACCAACTCCTTGAAGTTTGCAGTTGTGTCTAAAAACACTATTTTTCTCAAAACATATTTTTATACTCTTTAGTGTGTGTACTTTACCGTAGTAATACTTGGGATATCAATTTTCAACAGGACAAGTTGAAAAATCACTGGAGGACCTCTTTGAGCTTCAAAGAATTTACTGCAGTAGTTCAGCCATATCCGAACAGAGAAACAGACTCACAATGCAGTATCCTGTGCCTATGATGACAAGCTGAATCCCATCATGATTACACACCAGAGACGTAAGGGAAGAAGGTTGGCTGGAAGCCACCAGGAGCAGACAGACCATGACCATACATGACAAACATGGAGCGTTTTCTGTGCTGATGACATCTCTTGGCGTGGCTGTGGCCAAGGCAACCGTCTGAAAACAGTTTGGACAGATTTTTTGCGTGACAGAGGCCTCATGGGAGTGTGACGGCCTTGAAATCTCACACACAATGCACTCACACTCCTCTCTCTATCCCTGCAGAGTCATTCCATGTCATTTCAGAAACCCATGACACCCAGCATCTCGGATTGTTCTGAAATCGTTTCTGTAGTTACAAATAGATACGATTAGAATTCCTGCAGTTTTCGGGGGTTCGAATGTATTTTGAAATTAAGCTAATTAATTACACCCTAATTGTCCTTTACATTTTCAGGATTCACATAATATTCACTAAATATAGTGCCGAACATTAGATTTGGACCAAACTTCCTCCTACCATTGAGTAAGACAGGGAATCCAATAAAATTGTCAAAAGCAATGCACGGACCCCCACACCCTATGCCAATCCCATCTCAACAACCAGTGTACAGTAAAATAATTATTCTGACAAGTAGTATGGAGCTACTGCTTGGTGTATTGCATCTTTATCCTATGTTATGTATTCCCTGTGAATCTGGTGATGTTTTTGTTTTTACCTGTTCAGAGAAATTAGCCATTGAAGTCATTTGCAATAAATTAGTGTGAAAGTACAAGGTTTTGCCCACTAGATGCCATTGTTGCTGCAACTACCACACTCTTTTATCCATTTGCTGGTCATTTAAATGGATCACAACATTTTCTTTGCAACTTTGGGTAGAAAACAATAGCTTTTGCTCATGATGAAAATAAATAGTGGTCATCCTCACAAGTCAAGCCAGTCCTCCATGAAAGCAACTCTCCTTGAATAGTCCAACAAATGGCAGCTCTCTAGGGCTATCCCTTTGGTGCAAATCTAACATGAAGACTTTTTCTACAAGCCCAAAACTTTGATGGAGAAATAATACAAACCATTGCATGGCAGTCTTATAATTTTCAATAACATTATTAGAAAACATCTCTACATGTACGTAGTGTGATTATTGACATTTACCATCAAAATAAACACCATTATCATTGGAAACTACTCCACAGTGTGTGAGTTTGGAACTTTTACATTTGAAGACCATTAGTGACCTTCACATTAAAACCATTAGATCTGCTATAGCCAAAAGATTTGCTTGTTCACCAGGAATAGTCTAACTAATCCATGCCTTTTTTGAAAGGAATAAACCACACACAGACCGTTTCCTGGACACAGATTAACCCTAAGAGAAGGACAAACATAATTGCTTTCATGGAGGACTGGCTTGAATTGTCAGGATGACCAGACAATTTATTTTCATCATGAGCAAAAGCTATTGGTTTTCTAACCAAAGTTCCAAAGAAAATGTTTTGATCCATTTAAGGAACACAAGAGACCAGTAAAATGGATAAAAGGGTGTGGCAGTAGTAGGAACAAAGGCATCTAGTGGGCAAAACCTGCTACTGTTACACTTATTTATGGTAAATAATGCAATATGGCTAATTTTCTCGGAACAGCAATGTTTTGCCTATATGTCTTTAGCAACGGCACAACTTTGCCACCGCCGCAGAAAGACATCCCAATGAAAACACACACAGAAAACCATGATCAGATTCACAGGGAATACGTTACATAGGATGAAAAAACAAGCAGCAGCTCCATACTACTTGTCAGACATGGCGAACTGACACTGTATAGGCCTACCGGTTGTTGGGTTAGGATTGGTGTGGGTTGCTTTGGATCATTTTAATGTGTTCCTCATGTCTTACTCATTGGTAGGAAGTATTATGGTCCAAATCGAATGTTGGATACCATATTTATTGAATATTATGCGTATCCTATAAATGAAAAGGGCCAATTTGGGTGCAATCAATCAGCTTACTTCTTCAGATATTACATTATATTTCAACAACATAATGAAGGAATGCTAATCTTATCAGTTTACTACTAAATTACAGCACAATGAGAGATGTTGGTTGTCAAAATCCTCTTGTGCTTTTTGAGGTGGAATGACAATGCAGTGCTTCCGCTCCCAAACCCCTTTCTCTCACTAGTCCGTCACCAAGCCATCGCTCTCCTTCTCCCCCACCCTTTCTCCTCCCACTAAAATAAGGGATGAAAGGAAGGATGATGACTGATACTCTTGTGGTCATAGGGACATTCCCTCAATATGACACAATCACACAGCACACACACGGAACTCATTAACATATGCTAAGACAGATCGTCTCATAAAACCACATTCTCCACAGTACAATCAGCTTATTCACTGCCAACCCTTTAGAGAAGTTACTGGTTCAGTGCTAGGCCATCACTATCATGCTGTATCCAGGCTGTATCACATCCGGCCGTGATTGGGAGTCCCATAGGGTGGCGTACAATAGACCCATCGTCGTCCGGATTACCCCAGGGTAGGCCGTCATTGTAAATAAGAATTTGTTCTTAACTGACTTACCTCGTTAAATAAAGGTTCAATTAAATAAAATGATGATACAGAGATCAGTTGGCCTAAGCAGCCACCCTGAGTAGCACAGTATCATGTGACTTAACCAGGAATCATTCCTGGCCCTACTCTTGAGTGCACTGTGTAATAGTTTAGTAATCTCAACAGCGGTGGATGAAGTAATGGTCAGGTGCTTTAAAGTGAAAGTGAGGGAGATAGACACAGGGAGATGCAGGGGAGGATAAAGAAGAGGACGTAAGAGCATAAGAGCATCTTCCTCAAGTACTCAGTCATTTTGATGCGAAAGAAATGACAGTTGTTTGATCTCTTTGAAACATCAGACCAAACACTGATTGAATTTAGGGCTGTGATGGTCATGGAATTTTGGATGACATTATTGGTCAGCCAAATGACGTGGTCACCCTTATAGGTCTAATCGTTTGTGTATTTTACTATATACACGGACTGGTTTGGATTTTTACTTTACCTTACATAACAGTATTTCAATGTTTGGTTTGTTAAATGTAATTTAAATTGTAATAACTGAGTGAGGAAAATCAAAAAATTATGGCAATTGTCTTTTCGTATTGCCAATAAGTAGTGTTGAGCATTAACCGAAATGTGGCTTATTTTTCATTTTTTAAATAACTAAGTGACCGTTGTCGTTCAGATAAATCAGATCAAGCCTGAACTGCGATTTAGTAGGGAGTTGTAGTTTCCAACAGGCCAATATTCTACATAGTTTAGTGCAGAAAGGGTGGTAATTAACTACAATGATCATAATCCATTGCTCGTTTACGGTCTGTGTGGGGCAGACACAGAGACAAGAAGAGAGAAGAATGCGTAATCGAGAGGGACCTTCACAAGATACCTCTACCTGAAAATGCATGATCTAAGTGATTGATAGTTGGCATTCAGTCACAAATGCATGCCTTTACTTTGAACTACTAAAATTGTGATTTTGTCAGAAAGAATAGGCAGTAGTTCTATAGAGATGAGATGACTTGGAATTAAATAATAAAGTAATAACATAAAACAAATGTAACAAATAGACACAAATATTTGATTAAAGTAAAGTAATGTGAATAAATTATGCTTGATAAGCAGTAATAGGTAGTTACCACCATCATGGGACTATAAATTGTTTTATTCTGTGCTGTTACAGTGATTATTTTTTAAATAATCGAACCGACATCGAAATGACCTCAAAAAGCACAAATCGCTCAACACTACCAGTAAGAGACTGCTAACAATTAACAACTGCTAGCAAGAGCTTTGGATGCGCACATTTAGCCTACTTTCTTTTTAATCTTGCCTGTGAGGCAGTACTGGTGACAAAAGCAACCTAGAAATCGGCACAATGCCCCCTGTGACTAATTAAGAACTGCCATAGACCCAGATGGTATTAGCTAGAATGTCTATTCTAGACCCTGCCTGCCTGGGGGGAAAACAACCATTGATAACCATTGGCTCACACCAATAACATCACCTTTTTCAAACCCAATTTTCTTGTTGTCTGCTTGTCTAAGTCAATTACAAAACTACATTTGAGAAAAGTACAACAGATCTAAAGATTCCTTTTCACCATTGCCTGCTCCCTGGTGTTCGCACTACTTAGAAACAATGTAATATTGTAGGACTTCCCGAATGCTCGTTTTCATGATGATGCTAGCAGCCACTTGAGTGAGTGATTGCTAGCTAGCTACCGAACATTAAGGTAGCCAAGACCAACAACACAAACAAACGGACTAAACAGCAACAAGTAGTGAGCGGAGTCACAAACAGACTGTATTAAACAAGTTAAATGTTTTACATGTGATGAAATGTTTTCCACACATAGCTACGTGTAGCCTACTTGGACACTGCCCCCCCATTTCCCACTCTACCACACTGAATAGCCTGAAGCCACAGGGCTCTTCTCGCAGGCATCATTTCCCTACATGGGAGCATTGCGAAATGTAGGTCAGGATTTTTGACCTGGCTAACAACACAGCAGCTTTCCAGCAGGTTTTGTTATTTCTGTATATCAAAAAAATAAACAACGAAGTTGCCTCTTTTACAATGGGGGTCAATATGAAAACATTTTGGTTTTCCACTCTCTGTAGGCGTGGTCGAGGAAAATGTCTTATTATTATGTGAATGTCGACTCAGGCTATTGTATCCATTGAAAATACATGGTCATAGAGAATAATCATTATTCTGACAATGGAAAAGTTACTTTTCACAAAATAGAGGCATATAAAGACAAAACATGTGGTACAGTGTGGAAATGATAACAAATGATTAAAGTAAATCCAGACATGTATGAAAATGTTTTGGTTGAAGTTCGATTGAACAGTATAATACAATCAGAACAGAGAATACCGCCGCCCTTCATCCACACAATATACAATATTTCATGACACTAAACCTGCCAACCCCACGGATATAACTGCGGGACTGCGGGTTATGAGTCAACCTGCGCATCACTAATGTGCTGCTGCAGAGAGGTCAGTGTTGCCTAGGCAACCACATACTTGTTTGCTACAACACAGCAAGGAGCAACAATGTTTCATCATGTTGTAAAGAGTCCTGCTACCACAAAAACGGACTCAACGGTACCGGAGCGCCAAGTCTAGGTTCAAAAGGCTCCTCAACAGCTTCTACTCCCAAGCCATAATTCTGCTGAACAATGAGTCAGACTGAAACAATAATTCAGGCTGGGAACTTGATCCATCCCAGGCCACCTTGTTCACACAAACCACCACACTGCAAATGTTGTAGGCTAACCCTATTTGCTGATGTAACGGGTACCAAAAGAGTTATACATTTGGCCACTATGTTCATCTGGGAAGAAAGTTACCAACATTACAAAATACAAACATTTGGGACTGACCAACAAGTAGCATATCTGAACACTGAGTTTTCAAGGTATGCTATGGCTATGGCTGCACCCTCATAAACTCACTAGGAATACACCAATCATAGCACACACAAATGTACAAGGCTAGACAAAAACCTCAGCTGTAAGTATGGTTTCATGTTTTAGGAGAGCATCCTAGTACCCTTGGGCCTTGCTTCGGATGGCAGGTTTTATGGTCACAACCTTCTCAAATCTTTCCATAGTGATGACCACATCCATGTAAAGTGCACAGTCAGGCTTTGCAAAGCTTCCAAATATTTTCCTCAAGGCCTCGTCTTTGGCCCACCAGCGTGTTTCACCAATTACATCAAGCCGTCTGTTTCTTCCGTCCTCACTGGTTTCCTCCCATAGCTTCATGCACTTGCAGGAATCTCGAACAAACACTGAAATGTCATTCAGTTGTGAGAAAAGGGATTCATTTGCCACAACAACCCCAGTGGTGTCAGTTAGCACAAAGGTGAGGACATGTGAGTAACACCATATGTGCACCTGGTTAGGAGACTCTCCTGTGAGCGATGCAGAGAAGACCCTGTATTGTCCCTGCATGTTAGCTGCTCCGTCTGTTGCATTACCAACACACTGTTTGACATCTCTGTCCACCCTCTCAAGGGTCTGTTTCAAAAGGTCCACAAAGTACTGTCCAGTCGATGACTCACAGTCAATGACTGCAATGAGTCTCTCGTGGAAAACATCAATGACACATCGCAGAACTACTGCACACTGGTCTTTTGATGTTAAATCCTGTGTTGTGTCCATTTGTATTGAGATCATCCCTGCCTTTCTCACTTCAACAGCAATTGTCTGCTAAATCCACATTCTGATGACTTCAATTACTTTATTTTCTGTTGTTTTGGGCATCATAGTTACCAAGGACCCTCTTCCTTTACTTCCCATCTGCTTTTTGATCTTCTCAATGCTCCACTAACATGCTCTTGTAGGCAGACATCATATTTGCTGAGCAACAATATAAGCTCAAGAAACTTGCCATGATTGACGGACATGTTTTCCAAGTTATATGCAGCTTCGTGTCTGTTTCCTCTGTAGCTAAGCCCACATTTACCAATAACTTTAACTACATCAATCACACGTTCCATGACCTGCCTCTTCTTTCTGACCTGGTCTCTTTGAACTGATATTTGCTTATCACTCAGAAGTATACGGATGTCTGTTTTGCTGGCTCTGAAGAAAAAGGCTTCTGCACTTTCTCTATGGGTCTTGCTTCTCTCATGTTCCTGTACTCTGATGGGCATGTTTCCAGGCCTGCATGCCTCCTTTGACAAATGCACTATCACTGGCTGAAGGTTTTGCGAATGCAAGGCATACTGAGCAGAATAAGGAGTGAGTTACTTCACTGTATGTCGGCCATTTTCTGTTTGTGCCATCTTTATAGTGGAATACATTGGGAATGACTCTTTGAGGGGCTTTGTTTTGGGTGGTACTGAAAAAACAAGTTAAAATCTTTGGACTGAGGACAGGAAAAATAATCAAATAATCAAATGTATCAAATGTATTTTCAGTGCTTTCACTGTCCCTTACTATCTTCCCTGTACATGGCTCTGAACCTCTCTCTCTCTCTCTGCACTTCTAGTTGCTCTGCATAATGAGATTAACATTGTAAATAACCTAAACTTAAACTTGCATTACTTGTTCATAGTCTAGGTTTAGTCTAGGTTTACTATGTTTTACTAGTTGAAACATATTGCCTTCAATGTCATATTATGTTCGCTATGTTGCACTCATTGCTATGATATAATTCCTCCACGAAGATGTAAGACGTGCAAACTGTTTAGTCTACCGGCCGTTGTGTCACTATTATTAGCTTGGCTACTTAGCTAGCCATGCTGGGTGTCGTGTGTGTGTGTCAGTGTGTGTGTTTTAGCTAGTGTTTTTGACTGACCTGGTCCCTGGGTACCGTTACCGAGTCAATGTACGGGGGTACAGGTTAGTTGAGGTTATTTGTACATGTAGGTAGGGCTTAAAATGACTATGCATAGATAATAAATAGCGAGTAGCAGCAGTTTAAAGACAAAGGGGGAGGGGGACTGGCCGTCGGGTGCCTGAGGGTCGTTTTGACCTGCCGTGAATAGTCAACTTGACCAGCAATAATATAGCAAGCAGGATTGAATGAACAGAGAATCCACACATCAGGCGCGACTCTCACTCTCTCGCTGCAGTGTCCCCGTGCCAAAAATTACTTCAGGTCTCTCCGCAACGCACATAGCAACCGTCTACCAGCTTCTCTACCGATAACATTTTTGACAAGTCGCACGGCGAAATGGACGATCAGGAAAAGAAAGGTGGAGCAGAGAGGGAGACAATAAAACAGAGAAAGGCCCTTGCCACAGACGCAGCTAAATGCTGCAAAATAAGCAACATGTTCGCCAGTAAACGGTACCCCCTGTACATAACCTCATTGTCATTTTATTGTGTTACTTATTACAATTGAAAAAATGTTTTTACTTCAGTTTATTTTGTAAACATTTTCTTAAAAGTGCATGGTTAAGGGCTTGTAAGTAAGCATTTAACGGTAAGGTCTACGGCCGTTGCATTCAGAGCATGTGACAAATAAAATTTGATTTTGATTTGAACTGCACAAATGCCCTTCTGTCCCGCCTTCAATCAGCTGTTAGTAAAAGATATGTTGTTTTTTTCTTTCATGATGGTATTCATCCATAATCGGATATTATACGGTAATTGTGCCAGGCCTAACTGAACTCTACTCTGGCAGTGTGTGATGATGCAAAGCCCTACAATGGTGGCACTTAGTGTATGATGTCAGAGCTATGGCAGCCAGAATAGTTCAGCAGCACCCCTACTGACAACAGACCATCAAAGGCAAGCAATGGAAAAATTGTGAGGGAAAGACAGTATTTTCCACAAGCACATGGAGTAGCCAGCCTAATAGGAAAGTAGCCAGCCAGGCTCCCCCGAACGTGGATTAATAAATGTATGCCGAACAAGCTCTATTTTGGTGGCCTCTAGTACAGTGCCTTCAGAAAGTATTCAGACCCCTTGACTTTTTCCACTATTTGTTAAGTTACAGTCTCTTTCTAAAGTGGATGAAATAAATGTTTTTCCTCAGCAATCTGCACACAATACCCCATAACGACAAAGCTAAAACAAGTTTTTCAACATTTTTGCAAATGTATAAAAAAAATAAAAAAACAGAAATACCTTATTCACATAAGTATCAGCCCCTCGAAATTGAGTTCAGGTGCATCCTGTTTCCATTGGTCATCCTTGAGATGTTTCTACAATTTGATTGGATTCCACCTGTGGTAAATTCAATTGATTGTACATGGTTTGGGAAGGCACACATCTTGTCTATATAAGGTCCCACAGTTGACAGGGCATGTCAGAGCAAAAACCAAGCCATGAGGTCGAAGGAATTGTCCATAGAGCTCAGAGACAGGATGTGTCGAGGAACAGATCTGGGAATGGTACCAAAACATTTCTTCAGCATTGAAGGTCCCCAAGAACACAGTGGCCTTCATCATTCTTAAATGGAAGAAGTTTGGAACCACCAAGACTCTTCCTAGAGCTGTCCAAACTGAGCAATTGGGGGAGAAGGGCCTTGGACAGGGAGGTGACCCACTGTTCCTAGGCAGTCATTGTAGATAAGAATTTGTTCTGCCTAATGAAATAAAGGTTAAATATATATATATATATATTTAACCTTTGACAGCCCACTTGGATTTTGTCAAAAGGCACCTAAAGACTCTCAGACCATGAGAAACAAGATTCTCTGGTCTGATGAAACCGAGATTGATCTCTTTGTCTTGAATGCCAAGCGTCACGTCTGGAGGAAACCTGGCACCATCCCTATGGTGAAGCATAATAGTGGCAGCATCATGCTGTGGGGATGTTTTTCAGCGGCAGGGACTTGGAGACTAGTCAGGATCTTGGCAAAGATGAAGGGACCAAAGTACAGAGAGATCCTTGATGAAAACCTGCTCCAGAGCACTCAAGACCTCAGACTGGGGCGAAGGTTCACCTTTCAACTGGACAATGACCCTAAGCATAGAGCCAAGACAACGCAGGAGTGGCTTCGGGACAAGTCTCAGAATGTCCTTGAGTGGCCCAGCCAGAGCCCAGACTTAAACCCAATCGAACATCTTTGGAGAGATCTGAAAATAGCTGTGCAGCAATGCTCCCCATCCAACCTGAACAGAGCTTGAGAGGATCTGCAAAGAAGAATTGGAGAAACTACTCAAATACAGGTGTGCCAAGCTCATAGCGTCATACCCAAGAAGACTCGAGGCTGTAATCGCTGTCAAAGGTGCTTCAACCAAGTGCTGAGTAAAGGGTCAGAATACTTATGTCAATATGATATTTCAGTTTTTTTTAAATCCTTATTAAATTAGCAAGAATTTCTTCAAACCAGTTTTTGCTTTGTCATTATGGGGTTTTGTGTGTAGATTGATGAGGGAAAAAAACAATTTAAGCAATTTTAGAATAAGGCTGTAACGTAACAAAATGTGGAAAAAGTCAAGGGGTCTGAGTACTTTCCGAAGACACTGTACATTCTAATGCTAGAATGTATTTGTATGTTCAACCAGCAACTATCAGGAAATAACATTGATCACATTTTTCACACTTTAACAGTGTTAGTTTCATCAACTGTTGTACCATATCCTATAAAACACGTGCAATATTTCTTTGAAAATACAATATAAGCATCATTAGCTTTTAAAACAATCCAAGCTGTTTTCTTTTATACATTTTGGGGGTATGGTATATGGCCAATATACCACAGCTACGGGCTGTTCTTATGCATGACACAACATGGAGTGCCTGGATACAGTCGTCAGCCATAGTATATTGGCCATATACTACAAACCTCCGGGGTGCCTTTTTACTATTATAAACAGGTTACCAACGTAATTAGAACAGTATTTTTTAAATGATCATACCCATGGTATAAGATTCAGGGCTCCAACCCAGTTTATAATTGTAATTATAAACTGGGCGGTTCGAACCCTGAATGCTGATTGGATGACAGCTGTGGTGTATCAGACCATATGCCACGGGTATGACAAAACATGTATTTTTACTGCTCTAATTATGTTGGTAACCAGTTTATAATAACAATAAGACACCTCGTGGGTTTATGGTACATGGATAATATACCACGGCTAAAGGTTGTGTCCAGGCGATGCGTCATTGCCTAAGAACAGCCCTTAGCCATGGTGTCTTGGCCATATACCACAACCCCTTGTGCCTTATTGTTTAGTTTTATAAACTGGGTGGTTCGAGCCCTGAATGCTGATTGTCTGACCGCCGTGGTATATCACCAGTATGACAAAATGTTGTATTTGTACTGCTCTAATTACGTTGGTAACCAGTTCATAATAGCAATAAGGCATCTCAGGTGTTTGTTGTATATGGCCAATAACCCACTACTCAGGGCTGTGTGCCAGATATTAAGACTACAAACAGGTATAAATGGCCCATTTGTGAGACTGACTTGTCATTTCAATAGGCATAGTCTACAGACAAGAATCTGGGTAAATTAACCTTGCCATGGTTTGCTTAGATAGATGAAGGTAGCCTATAGCAGCCCCTTATTTCAAATAGTCAACAGTAGCCTAGGCAAGATGTAGGCAAGATGTAAACTGAACGATTTAGCAGCTTGCTTAGTTCAAATTAACAGACTAATTTATTCAACATGAATAGCTTGGTGATTTCGATGTTAGAAGTGCTTGTGTTTCCCAATAGCCTGTTGGAATAGGCTACTGAGGATGGGGTCAATATATTTGACCTTCCAATATATTTAACTAAACATGGCATTAATAATTTCATAATAACACAAGGCTACAAGAACAATACATTGAAGCTATAGGCTATATATTAAATGTATTTGCCAGCTTCACGTAGGCTACACAAGTGGCACAAATTGATTTGCAATGATTCCAGTGATATAGGCCTAGTAATTTCAACATATTCATTGTATCAAATGGTAGCCTACGGTAGCCTACAATGGCATATACATTAATAGGCTACTTGATGGCCAACAAATGCAAATGTATAATTCTCCACATGTCAGTTTCATTGAGGACATTTCCCCATAACATAGGCACGCTAGGGTGTTCCATAACTTTCATTTCAAATTTTCACTCGCGCAGCCCCCGAGAACCAATAACTGAGCATGCGTAAAACACTTCGCTTGATAACGTCCATAAGCAAAGTCGACATTAGAATGGAGCTCAAACTACCGCTGAGCAAATTATATAATGCGCTCTCGTGTGCCCAAAGTCATTTTCCAGTGCGTTGTCACCGTTATTTCTTGATGCGCATCAGTTCTAGCATGTTGGGAAACGGATTAGAAAACTGCAGGTGTCACCATAACGTCAAGTTAAATAGCCAACCGACAAATCGTATAAAGTTGTCATAATGTGCGCGCGTGCTGCTCCATCTTGTACTCCCCCCCCACCCCGGTCACTGCCGGATAGTCACCAGCAGCAGGGCACAGTGATACATTTTTTTTAAAGAGAAATGCCATGGCGGCCGCGGTGCAGCAAGTAGCCCAACAACCCACCCACACCCACAGCATCGTGTTCAAAGTAGCCCAATACCCGGTAAAACTACGGGCATGGCAACCCTGACTCCCACACCCAGGTACCGGGAGCGGGACAGACAAGACTGTCAAACCAGTAGTGTTTCCCTGTCATCGCTCACATTGAGGTTGTCAGGAGCCTGTCCTCCTATCAATAGATTCGATAGAACATGCATATCGTTCAATACTTCTTCTGACTGGAATTGAAAAGTAGCCTCATTAATTTAAGTGGAAAAAGTAGCCGGCTGAAAATGTGTTTGTAATCTGCTTTATAGCCGACAGCCGGCGCTAGTGGGAAACACTGGAAAGATTATACATTTGTTTTTCTGCATTTTCATTGAGTGCAGAAAGCAAGTTCCCCCTAAAACAACATGATTATGACTGTGGGTGTGTGCTTGTGTTACTATCCTCGTGGGTATCGGAAACCCCCAAGCATTTTTCAACGTACCCACGAGGACAAAGGCTATTTTAAATATAGGGGTTAGCTTCACAATTAGGGTTAGGGTTTAGGTTTAGGGAAAATAGGATTTTCAATGCAAATCAACTTTAGGTCCCCACAAGGATAGTAAAACGTATGGTGTGTGTGTGTGTGTGTGTGTGTGTGTGTGTGTACCTGGCAGGGTTGAGGTAAATTCTGAATTTCTGAATTTAATTCAATTCAAACAATTCATTTTATATGAATTGGCCACATCCCACCGAGAGCAGACATGTTTATTCAAACCAATTCAACTGAGAGGTGAAACATGAAAGTCTCATTCATTTTACAAATCTTGAATGATATGTCACTTATTAATGCAAAGAATACACACACCATTTCAAATATTAATTTGTATTATAACTCAGATGTCAAACAGTATTTTTCTTTGTCATGAGATGTTCGATTGTACCCTTCTATACTGCAGTCTTTGTTCTTGGGAAACATATTTTTTTCTGATATTTAAAAATATTAAGGCAATAATAAATTATTATAGACAACCAACAACATGATCTTAGAATATTCCCAGACCATTGTAATTATAAAAAATGTTTTAGGAGAATGAGTTCAAAAATGATTCAACCTAAATGCTTTGGTAACCACCATACATTATGCCAAAATAAACATGACTATGGTCATGTGTAGAATAAATAATCAATTTCAATTTCCTTGAGTTAAATTGTACTTCCTTTAATTCAAATTCAATTCAAATTCTGCTTCCTCTGGGGTGTAGCCACCACCACCACAGAAAGTGCTGACCTAGGCTGAAACACCTGCATTTTTGAGCTGTCTTACTCAAGAAAACTAAAAAGAGGCCATGTTTGTATACGGCTTTATTAACTCAGTGATGTAAATATTTTAACGTTGTTTGCAAACTGATATGTGACACGTATTAATGCCAAAATAACATGCAAAACAGGCAAGACATTTTTTGTTGCTAAAAATGTGGGGCTAAAACAGGTGCACCTGCCCTGAATGACAGGTCGCTGGCCCTAATAATAACTTTCGGTGACCACCTCTGTGACATGTTTCTACTTTCTCCATTTGGGTTCCTCTGGAGGCGTTTCGAAAGCCCGGCCCCACCAGGATCCCTAAACCCAAAGGCTACGACATGCCCAGAGGGACAAACAGTACTATTAACACTGGACAGAGCAAAGGACAGCTGCCGGCCACCGTGCACTCTGGGAGAAACACTGTGAATGGTCAGACTGCGTCCAACAGGAGAGATGGTCCAACCACATTCGTTCAGAACATTGCAGAAATGTAATAACTAGAGCTGTGACACAATTCCATATTTTACTGACTGAGTAAATAACAAATTGCAGGTGCTATAATATTGAGACCAACTGCTTGCACTAGTGCTGTGTAAATAAATAAAGAATTGATTTGTCTGCCATTTTGTGCAATCGTTTGTCTCAATTTTTTGGTCCATTGAAATGTTCCTATCCTCCTTAAAAGTTGTCTAGTAGGACTGGGAATTACCAGGGACCTTACGATATGATATTATCATGATACTTCGGTGACGATACAATATGCATTGCGATTCTATATTGCGATTCGATACATACTGGGATTTTATTGTGATTCAATGTTCCAAACATATTGCTCAACATATGTCTTCCGCAGAGGGAAAAGAAAGAGCCAAGAGAATTCGGCCCTCCGTGAAATTATTGTGATATTGTCAAAACAATATGATACAATACTGTATATCTTTAAAAATTATATCCCAATGTAACTATCGTTGTTTTCCCACATCACTATTCAGATGTCAGAGGTAGGCAACACTGTTCTTGGAGTACCTTAGGTACTGCAGTGTTTTGTTCCAACTAGGCACCACACCAGGGGTGAGTTCAGTTCGCTTGAACATTTGCTACGTAATCGAACAAAACGTTTCCCCAAAATGTTCTTGTACGTTCTTGAACAGACTTTGCGATATATTTGCTCCGATCAGTGAGTGCATACACCTGGTCTAGGTAAATGCATGCGAAAACTATCCAGATGTTCATCATACTCTAGAGTGTCAAACTCATTCCATGGAAGGCCTAATGTCTGCAGGTTTTTCCCCCCTTTCAATTATGCCCTAAGACAACCAGGTGTGGGAAATTTCTTATTAATTAATGACCTTAGTTCATCAATCAAGTATAAGGGAGGAGCAAAAACCTGCAGACATTCGGCCCTCCGTGAAATTAGTTTGACACCTATGATCATACTCGACAAGTATAGTATGTTCCATCCCATTTACTGCATTACCCTCTAGTGGTCAACTTCCAAATGACATAGGATGTAATAGTACAGTTACAGATGTTGGTACAGTCCTGTAGTCAGGGCAAAAATTAAATGTCCACTATGCAGAAATCCTTCCACCTTTTCCTGGTTCCTAAAATGTGAGTTCACCTAACTTCAGATTATGTGGCAAAACAAGCATAGAGAATGTAGAGAATCATTGTATCATCTAAACTGATATGAAATATATTAGCATTAGTATTATATAGTATTCTCAGCTGTTTGAAGCTGTTTTAAAAAACTGAAACTGGTCCACCAGCCCCTATGGCAGGTAGATGCAAAATAAAAAAATAAAAAAATGTAAATGATGGCCATGCTTTGTAATGTTTCTAAAACACGTTTTTGTCTTTAAACTAAAGTATCAGATGAGACAAAATGTTTAGCTGCCCCTTTAAGGGCAGGAGGTTACCATGGTAAAGGGGTCACTTGAGTCATGTCAAGTGTGGCCGTATGTGTGTGAGATTTGGGATGTGATTAGTAGTAGACAGCGTCTACAGCATCTTTTCACTATCAGTTGTAGCAGCAGATTCAAATTAGCATGGAAAAACAACCAAGATTATGAATGAAACAATGGAAATAACCAATTAACATGACATTTGTGAACAGTTTGTAAGCAAAGTGTTACTGGGACACTGTCAAATAGATAAAAGTAGAACTATGTAGAACTAACCCATACATTAACAAAGCTATCACAGAGTACCACAGTATGAGTCACAAAGCCCATGAAACCTAGCCGTAAAACCCAGAAAGTGTTCCAATCGTTTAATCACCATTAATTTTTCCGTCTGGGAATTTAGAACTACTTCATATAAGGTTTGTGTTTCGTGTAGGCTTACCCTGGGGTGACGTTTTGATACCCGCACAAATCTCTCTCAGACAAGGTAACCTTTATCAATATATTCGCCTGTAATTACCACCAATACACACAAAAAAAGTAAATTAGCTGCTAATGTGGCTATTATACACATCTTGTCGCAAGCTTTGACGTTATCTCTCAAGGCACATTTCTCCATGCAAACTCATCGACAAGTAGCATGTAACCTAGCAAGTAGATATTATAGCCTTTTTAGTTCATGGTGTAAATAATTTATATTGTATATTTCTCGTGTGAATTCTTATTTAAGCATTTTTCAAATTACCCAGCTAGCTACCTTAACATTTTTAAATTACTATAATTTTTTTAAATTACCCTTGCCTTTGTAGCAAACTAGCTAACATTGGGTCTCTCTGTCGATCAGAAGCAAGTCTGTGCTATGTACAGGATTGTAACCACTACTCTGATAAGCACACGTGCATTTTATCATTCACCAACGTCTGTAATTGAGAGGCATCGCTGGAGCTGTGTGATAAGGTAAGCCCTGTTTGCTAGTTCCTAACAAGCTATTCTGGTTAGGTCAAAGATCTGTGGTTAGCTAGATCTTTGACCTAATGAAAATTAGCTAGGTAACCACTGACTGTAGTTATGCATACAATGCATGTTACCATCCTTACAAGTACAAAGAAAACCAGCATAGAATAGCATAATGACTGTTGTGACCTTTCATTGGCAAGTCTTTAGTGAGCTAGCCAGCTAGTTAATGTTAGCTCACAGTTTGTGTAGTTATACTTTTTCACGTTGTGACATGCTAGCTAGCGTTAGCCCACCAGGGAAAGAATATTTAGCTAATGTTACATAGATAATGTTAACTCATCGTTTGTGTAGTCAGACTTGCTAGCTAACGTTAATCTGGCAACATGGATAGTTGGTTAGCTAGCATGTCACAACTTTGAAAAGGGGAGCTAATGTTAACTACATTACATTACCAAATGTATGTGGACACCGGCTCGTCGAACATCTCATTTTAAAATCATTAGGTCTGACGCACAGTCGACGTTTCAATTCATCCCAATTAATGCCTTCCCCAAACTGTTGCCACAATGTTGGAAGCACAGAATCGTCTAGAATGCCATTGTATGCTGTAGCGTTAAGATTTCCCTTCACAGGAACTAAGGGACATGAAAAACTGAACCATGAAAAACAGCCCCAGACCATTATTCCTCTTCAACCAAACTTTAGAGTTGACACTATGGCAAGTAGCATTCTCGTGGCATCCACCAAACCCAGATTCGTCCGTTGGACTGCCAGATGGTAAGCGTGATTCATCACTCCATTGGATGCGTTTCCACTGCACCAGAGTCCAATGGCTTTACACCACTCCAGACGATGTTTGGCATTGCTCATGGTGACCTGAGGCAGGTGTGTGGCTGCTCTGCCATAGAAACCCATTTCATGAAGCTCCCGATGAACAGTTATTATGCAGAAGTTGATTGCAGAGGTAGTTTGGAACTCGGAAGTGAGTGTTGAAACTGAGTACAGAGTATTTTTACGAGCTAAACGCTTCAGAACCCGTTCTGTGAGCTCGTGTGGCCTACCGCTTCACGGCTGAGCTGTTGTTGCTCCTAGATGTTGCCACTATACAATAACAGCACTTACAGTTGACCGGGGTAACTCTAGCAGGACATAGATTTGACTAACTGACTTGTTGGAAAGGTGGCATCCTATGACGGTGCAATGTTGAAAGTCACTGAGCTCTTCAGTAAGACCATTCAACTGTCAATATTTGTCAATGTAGATTGCATGGCTCTGTGCTCAATTTCTTTTTTTACACCTGTCAGAAACGGGTGTGGCTGAAATAGCAGAATCCAGTAATACTTTTGTATGTGAAAGTATTCAGACCCCTTCCCTTTTCCCACATTTTGTTAAGTTACAGCCTTATTCTAAAATAGATTAAATAAGACAGTTTCCTCATCAATCTACACACAATATCCCATAATGACAAAGAGAAAACTAGTTCTCAAAAGAAAAACCTTATTGACAGAAGCATTCAGACCCTTTGTTATGATACTCAAAATTGAACTCAGGTGCATTCTGTTTCCATTGACTATCCTTTAGATGTTTCTACAACTTGATTGTAGTCCACCTGTGGTAAATTCAATTGATTGAATTTAAAATTCAAATTCAATTGATTGGACATGATTTCAAAAGGCACACACCTGTCTATATAAGGTCCCACAGTTGACAGTGCACGTCAGAGCAAAAACCAAGCCATGAGGTCGAAGGAATTGTCCATAGAGCTCCGAGACAGGATTGTATAGAGGCACAGATCTGGGGAAGGATACCAGATCTGTGTTTTTAGTGAGCTAATCAGTTAGTTAACATTAGCTCACGGTTTGTGTAGTCATACATTTTCACATGGTGACATGCTAGCTTTAGCCCACCAGGGTAGGGATATTTAGCTAGCTAGTTAACATTAACACACTATTTGTGTAGTCAGACTTGCTAGCTAACATTAGGCCAGCACCATGCAAGGATAGTCGGTTAGCTAGCATGGCACCATTTAGAAAAGTCTGAATACACAAACATTGAGCTAATGTTAACTAACTAGCTAGCTAAATACCTCCTGTTAGGCTAACTAGTTAGACATCTTAGTTGGCTATGTAGCTATATTAGCTAAAGTTGGTAAGCTAGCTCACAAAGGACATGTGGGCTCCTTGTTTTCCACATACAAAACACAGAAATGGTTTTGTTCCACAAGTGCATCTGTTGTACATGACTAATCAAATGACCTGAGATATCAGTTATACATGTCAGCAGGGATGGAAATGAAGACATCCACAAGTCTGGTTCATCCTAGAGAGAGATTTCCAAATGCTAGAAGGTACCACGTTCGTCTGTACAAACAATAGTACGCAGGTATAAACATCATGGGACCACGCAGCCGTCATACCGCTCAGAAAGGAGACACATTCTGTCTCCTAGAGATGAATGTGCTTTGGTACGAAAAGTGCAAATCAATCACAGAACAACAGCAAAGGACCTTGTGAAGATGCTGGAGGAAACAGGTGCAAAAGTATCTATATCCACAGTAAAACGAGTCCTATATCGACATAACCTGAAAGGCCGCTCAGCAAGGAAGAAGCCACTGCTTCAAAACTGTCATAAAAAAGCTAGACTACGGCTTGCAAGTGCAAATGTGGACAAAGATTGTACTTTTTGGAGAAATGTCCTCTGGTCTGATGAAACAAAAATAGAACTGTTTGACCATAATGACCATTGTTATGAGAAAGGGGGAGGCTTGCAAGCCAAAGAACACCATCCCAACTGTGAAGCACAGGGGTGGCAGCATCATGTTGTGGGGGTGCTTTGCTGCAGGAGAGACTGGTGCACTTCACAAAATAGATGGCATCATGCGGGAGGAAAATTATGTGGATATATTGAAGCAACATCCTCAAGACATCAGTCAGGAAGTTAAAGCTTGGTCGCAAATGGGTCTTCCAAATGGACAATGACCCCAAGCATACTTCCAGTATTGTGGCAAAATGGCTTAATAACCTCTTGAAGCTAGGGGGCACTATGTTTATGTTTGGAAAAATAACGTTCCCAAAGTAAGCACAACCCCCACCTGTGGACGTCGGGCCCTCATACCACCTTCATGGAGTCTGTTTCTGACCGTTTGAGCAGACACATGCACATTTGTGGCCTACTGGGGGTCATTTTGCAGGGCTCTGGCAGGGCTCCTCCTACTCCTCCTTGCACAAAGGCGGAGGTAGCGGTCCTGCTGCTGGGTTGTTGCCCTCCTACGGCCTCCTCCACGTCTCCTGATGTACTGGCCTGTCTCCTGGTAGCGCCTCCATGCTCTGGACACTACGCTGACAGACACAGCAAACCTTCTTGCCACAGCTCGCATTGATGTGCCATCCTGGATGAGCTGCACTACCTGAGTCACTTGTGTGGGTTGTAGACTCCGTCTCATGCTACCACTAGAGTGAAAGCACCGCCAGCATTCAAAAGTGACCAAATCATCAGCCAGGAATGATAGGAACTGAGAAGTGGTTTGTGGTTATCACCTGCAGAACCACTCCTTTATTGGGGGTGTCTTGCTAATTGCCTATAATTTCCACCTGTTGTCTATTCCATTTGCACAACAGCATGTGAAATTTATTGTCAATCAGTGCTGCTTCCTAAGTGGACAGTTTGATTTCACAGAAGTGTGATTGACTTGGAGTTACATTGTGTTGTTTATTTTTTTGAGCAGTGTATATTTTAAAAACTACCTGAGGAATGATTATAAAAAACATTTGACATGTTTCTGTGGACATTATGAAGACTATTTGGAATTTCCGTCTGCGTTGTCATGACCGCTCTTTCCTGTGGATTTCTGAACATAACGCGTCAAACAAATGTCGGTATTTTGGTTATAAAAATAATCTTTATTGAACAAAAGGAACATTTGTTGTGTAACTGGGAGTATCGTGAGTGAAAACATCCAAAGATCATCAAAGGTAAACGGTTAATTTGATTGCTTTTCTGATTTTCGTGACCAAGCTTCCTGATGCTAAGTGTACATAATGCTATACTAGGCTATCGATAAACTTATACAAACGCTTGGATTGCTTTCGCTGTAAAGCATAATTTCAAAATCTTGTCTGTGTGAATAGTAACCTTTCTCTCCTTTCTTATTTCGCAGGCACTAGTCAATGCTACTATTTCGGCCTGTTGTGCCGAATAATTTCTAGGCAATGGTTCAGTGTCTAACACCTTAGTTCCTGAAACCAACTAAGCTTTCATTCCCCTTTTGTCTCCACTCAATAACTGTTATCTACCCATTCTGTGTCACTTCTATCTTCTCTCAATCTTGGTTTATTATGAGATTCTAATCTTCGTAATGCTCCAGGTCTCCTGCTTCTCACTCCCAGTCTCTCCCTCTCATTCTCCTCCGCATAGGGCGGGGATCCCTTCTCTGTCTGCCTTTTCTACTATCTGTCTGTTGCTCTGTCTTATAACAGTCAGTATCAAATATGGGTTGTTTCCCGAATATTGACTATATGTCTCACTGTCTCCATGTCTGAACTCATGGATTTTAGAAAAATCGCTTGTCTATGGTGGTAATCGCTATGGTTATTACATAGTTTGTTTCATGTTATGTCGATGCTCTCAATGATCCTGAATCACCACAGATGTCATATATCCCTGTCCTGTTGGCTTGGATTAGGTTCTAAATACAGAACATAAGTCTACCATTAATCCAAGGCTATGGCATTTCTTTCTTCTCCTTGGTTCAAATTACAAATATGTCAAAGAACTATAAACTCGTTCATAATGATCAATTACACAAATGACCTTAAAATCAGTATCACAAATGAACTTAAATTCATCCAAATGGCCCTCCCATGAGGCTGATCAGACCACAAAGGAAAGCCATGATAGAGGTTTTAAGCAGACCACCATAGTCCCTGTGCCCAAGAACACTAAGGCAACCTGCCTAAATGACTACCAACCCGTGGCACTCGTCTGTAGCTTTGAAAGGCTGGTCATGGCTCACATCAACACCATTATCCCAGAAACCCTAGATCCACTCCAATTTGCATACCGCCCAAACAGATCCACAGATGATGCAATCTCTATTGCACTCCACACTGCCCTTTCCCACTTGGACAAAAGGAACACCTGTGTGAGAATGCTACTCATTGACTACAGCTCAGCGTTCAACACCATAGTGCCCTCAAAGCTCATCAATAAGCTAAGGACCCTGGGACTTAACACCTCCCTCTGCAACTGGATCCTGGACTTCCTGATTGGCCACTACCAGGTGGTAATGGTAGGTAACACTACATCCACCATGCTGATCCTGAACACTGGGGCCCCTCAGGGGGTGCGTGCTCATTCCCCAAAGTACTCATTGTTCACTCATGACTGCACGTTCAGGCACGACTTCAACACCATCAATAAATTTACTGATGACACAACAGTGGTAGGCCTGATCACCGACAACAACGAGACAGAATATAGGGAGGAGATCAGAGACCTGGCCATCTGGTGCCAGGACAACAACCTCTCCCTCAACGTGATCAAGACAAAGGAGATGATTGTAGACTACAGGAAAAAGAGGTCAGAGAATGCCCCCATTCTCATCGAGGCTGTAGTGGAACAGGTTGAGAGCTTCAAGTTCCTTGGTGTCCACATCACCAACAAACTAACATGGTCCAAGCACACCAAGGCAGTTGTGAAGAGGGCATGACAAAACCTATAACCCCTCAGGAGACTGAAAAGATTTGGGACGGGTCCTCAGATCCTCAAAATGTTCTACAGCTGCATCGTCGAGAGCATTCTGACTGGTTGCATCACTGCCTGGAATGGCAACTGCTCGGCCTCCAATCACAAGGCATTACAGAGGGCAGTGCGTATGGCCCAGTACATCACTGGGGCCAAGCTTCCTGCCATCCAGGACCTCTACAGCAGGCGGTGCCCTAAACATTATCAAAGACTCCAGCCACCCTATTCTTTTTTTTACTGCATTGTTGGTTAGGGGCTTTTAAGTAAGCATTTCACTGTACGGTCTACACCTGTTGTATTCAGCGCATGTGACTAATAAAATTTGATTTGATTTATTCTGTGAGTGCTTGATCTTGTGTATTCAGAACTATGTAACTCCTATCTATCTTCTGATTATTATTATTATTTCCAAATATGCTAAGTTTTTGCATGTCAGAATCATGTAATTAAACATGAATAGCAGTTACTTTTGGGTATGTCTATTCAGGTGGAAATCTACATGTTGCTATTATATTTAAGCGGTTTAAAAAAGTATAATAAATCCATTAAGTATAGCCTACACCCTCACAATAAATCCAGTATTTATTTTAGACAGGTCTAAAGAAACATGATAATAAGAAAATGTAATCTATTTCAAAAGAACAGAATAGCATACTCTGAGTTGTCCTTATGTTAGGCCCTGATATGGTTACACTAGTTCATTTAGCATACAAGATTTGCTTAGAATTACAGTACAAGTTAGGTTTATACACACATACTCATAAAAAACTACATTGTAGAATAAGAGTGAAGACATCAAAACTATGAAATAAGGAATTATGGAATCAGCATATTCCTGCAGCAGAGGATAAGTTCCTTAGAGTTACCAGCCTCAGAAATTTCAGCCCAAATAAATGCTTTACCGAGTTCAAGTAACAGACAAATCTCAATATCAACTGTTCAGAGGAGACTGCGTGATTCAGGCCTTCATGGTCAAATTGCTGCAAAGAAACCACTACTAAAGGACACCAATAACAAAAAGAGACTTGCTTGAGCCAAGAAACATGAACAATGGACATTAGACAAGTGGAAATCTGTCGGTTGGTCTGAGATTTGAGATTTTGGTTCCAAACGCCTTGTCATTGTGAGACGCAGAGTAGGTGAACGGATGATCTCTGCATGTCTGTTTCCTACCGTGAAGCATGGAGGAGGAGGTGTGATGGTGTGGGGGTGCTTTGCTGGTGACACGGTCTGTGATTTATTTTGAATTCAAGGCACACTTAACCAGCATGGCTACCACAGCATTCTGCAGCGACAATCCCATCTGGTTTGCACTTAGTGGGGTTATCATTTGTTTTTCAACAGGACAATGACCCAACAAACCTCCAGGCTTTGTAAGGGCTATTTGACAAAAAGGAGAGTGATGGAGTGCTGCATCAGATGACCTGGCCTCCACAATCACCTGACCTCAACCCAATTGAGATGGTTTTGGGGTGAGTTGGACCGCAGAGTGAAGGAAATGCAGCCAACAGGTGCTCAGCATATGTGGCTACTGAAATATATTAAATATTTTTTGATTTGTTTAACACTTTTTTGGTTACTTCATGATTCCATATGTGTTATTCCATAATGTTGATGTCTTCCCTATGTAGACAATAGTAAAAAATAAAGAAAAAACAGACTTTTGACTGGTACTGTATGTGCCATTATATTTTTAAATAATTTTATAGTTTAAAAAATATATTCATTTTTATTTCTCCTTTATTTAACCAGGTAGGCAAGTTGAGAAGAGGTTCTCATTTACAATTGCAACCTGGCCAAGATAAAGCAAAGCAGTTAGACACATACAACAACACAGAGTTACACATGGAGTAAAACAAACATAATCAATAATACAGTAGAAAAATAAGTCTATATACAAGATGAGCAAATGAGGTGAGATAAGGGAGGTAAATGCAAAAAAAGTTCATGGTGGCAAAGTAAACACAATATAGCAAGTTAAACACTGGAATGGTAGATTTGCAGTGGAAGTATGTGCAAAGTAGAGATAGAAATAATGGGGTGCAAAGGAGCAAAATAAATAAATACAGTAGGGGAAGAGGTAGGGGAAGAGGTAGTTGTTTGGGATAAATTATAGATGGGCTATGTACAGGTGCAGTAATCTATGAGCTGCTCTGACAGCTGGTGCTTAATTATTTTATTTTTTTACCTTTATTTAACCAGGTAGGCTAGTTGAGAAAAAGTTCTCATTTGCAACTGCGACCTGGCCAAGATAAAGCATAGCAGTGTGAACAGACAACACAGAGTTACACATTGAGTAAACAATAAACAAGTCAATAACACAGTAGAAAAAAAGGGTCTATATACATTGTGTGCAAAAGGCATGAGGAGGTAGGCAAATAATTACAATTTTGCAGATTAACACTGGAGTGATAAATGATCAGATGGTCATGTACAGGTAGAGATATTGATGTGCAAAAGAGCAGAAAAGTAAATAAATAAAAACAGTATGGAGATGAGGTAGGTATAATTGGGTGGGCTATTTACCGATAAGACTATGTACAGCTGCAGCGATCGGTTAGCTGCTCAGATAGCAGATGTTTGAAGTTGGTGAGGGAGATAAAAGTCTCCAACTTCAGCGATTTTTGCAATTCGTTCCAGTCACAGGCAGCAGAAAACTGTAACGAAAGGTGGCCAAATGAGGTGTTGGCTTTAGGGATGATCAGTGAGATACACCTGCTGGAGCGCGTGCTACGGGTGGGTGTTGCCATCGTGACCAGTGAACTGAGATAAGGCGGAGCTTTACCTAGCATGGACTTGTAGATGACCTGGAACCAGTGGGTCTGGCAACGAATATGTAGTGAGGGCCAGCCGACTAGAGCATACAAGTCGCAGTGGTGGGTGGTATAAGGTGCTTTAGTGACAAAACGGATGGCACTGTGATAAACTGCATCCAGTTTGCTGAGTAGAGTGTTGGAAGCTATTTTGTAGATGACGTCGCCGAAGTCGAGGATCGGTAGGATAGTCAGTTTTACTAGGGTAAGTTTGGCGGCATGAGTGAAGGAGGCTTTGTTGCGGAATAGAAAGCCGATTCTGGATTTGATTTTCGATTGGAGATGTTTGATATGAGTCTGGAAGGAGAGTTTACAGTCAAGCCAGACACCTAGGTACTTATAGATGTCCACATATTCTAGGTCGGAACCATCCAGGGTGATGATACTAATCAGGCGTGCAGGTGCAGGCAGCGAACGGTTGAAAAGCATACATTTGGTTTTACTAGCGTATAAGAGCAGTTGGAGGCCACGGAAGGAGTGTTGTATGGCATTGAAGCTTGTTTGGAGGTTAGATAGCACAGTGTTCAAGGACGGGCCGGAAGTATATAGAATGGTGTCGTCTGCGTAGAGGTGGATCAGGGAATCGCCTGCAGCAAGAGTAACATCATTGATTTATACAGAGAAAAGAGCCGGCCCGAGAATTGAACCCTGTGGCACCCCCATAGAGACTGCCAGAGGACCGGACAGCATGCCCTCCGATTTGACACACTGCACTCTGTCTGCAAAGTAGTTGGTGAACCAGGCAAGGCAGTCATCAGAAAAACCAAGGCTACTGAGTCTGCCGATAAGAATATGGTGATTGACAGAGTCGAAAGCCTTGGCAAGGTCGATGAAGACGGCTGCACAGTACTGTCTTTTATCGATGGCCGTTATGATATCGTTTAGTACCTTGAGCGTGGCTGAGGTGCACCCGTGACCGGCTCGGAAACCAGATTGCACAGCGGAGAAGGTACGGTGTGATTCGAGATGGTCAGTGACCTGTTTGTTGACTTGGCTTTCGAAGACCTTAGATAGGCAGGGCAGGATGGATATAGGTCTGTAACAGTTTGGGTCCAGGGTGTCTCCCCCTTTGAAGAGGGGGATGACTGCGGCAGCTTTCCAATCCTTTGGGATCTCAGACGATATGAAAGAGAGGTTGAACAGGCTGGTAATAGGGGTTGCGACAATGGCGGCGGATAGTTTCAGAAATAGAGGGTCCAGATTGTCAAGCCCAGCTGATTTGTACGGATCCAGGTTTTGCAGCTCTTTCAGAACATCTGCTATCTGGATTTGGGTAAAGGAGAACCTGGAGAGGCTTGGGCGAGTAGCTGCGGGGGGGGGCGGATCTGTTGGCCGAGGTTGGAGTAGCCAGGCGGAAGGCATGGCCAGCCGTTTAGAAATGCTTGTTGAAGTTTTCGATAATCATGTATTTATCGGTGGTGACCGTGTTACCTAGCCTCAGTGCAGTGGGCAGCTGGGAGGAGGTGCTCTTGTTCTCCATGGACTTCACAGTGAACTTTTTGAGTTGGAGCTACAGGATGCAAATGTCTGCCTGAAGAAACTGGCGTTAGCTTTCCTGACTGACTGAGTGTATTGGTTCCTGACTTCCCTGATCAGTTGCATATCACGGGGACTATTCGATGCAATTGCAGTCCGCCACAGGATGTTTTTGTGCTGGTCGAGGGCAGTCAGGTCTGGAGTGAACCAAGGGCTATATCTGTTCTTAGTTCTGCATTTTTTGAACAGAGCATGCTTATCTAAAATGGTGAGGAAGTTACTTTTAAAGAATAACCAGGCATCCTCAACTGACAGGATGAGGTCAATGTCCTTCCAGGATACCCGGGCCAGGTCGATTAGAAAGGCCTGCTCACAGAAGTGTTTTAGGGAGCGTTTGACAGTGATGAGGGGTGGTCGTTTGACTGCGGCTCCGTAGCGGATACAGGCAATGAGGCAGTGATCGCTGAGTTCTGGATGAAGACGGCGGAGGTGTATTTGGAGGGCCAGTTGGTCAGGATGACGTCTATGAGTGTGCCCTTGTTTAGAGATTTAGGGTTGTATCTGGTGGGTTCCTTGATGATTTGTGTGAGATTGATGGCATCTAGCTTAGATTGTAGGACTGCTAAGTGTTAAGCATATCCCAGTTTAGGTCACCTAACAGAACAAACTCTGAAGCAAGATGGGGGGAGATCAATTCACAAATGGTGTCCAGGGCACAGCTGGGAGCTGAGGGTGTTCGGTAGCAGGCGGCAACAGTGAGAGACTTATTTCTGGAGAGAGTAATTTTTAAGATTAGTAGTTCGAACTGTTTGGGTATGGACTTGGAAAGTATGACATTAAAGCTAGTGAGGGAGATAAGTGTTTCCAGTTTCAGATGATCATTGTTCACGATTCATTCAGGATTATCTGTAATCATGGTAGAATCCACATTAATGTATTAGTGTTTAGGTACATATTGTATTCTAATTTACAATAAAAGTGAATCCAAAATGACGCAATACATTATTTACCATTCATTTCTATTGGGCACAAAATAATCTGAAACAACCAAAACTAACAGCAAATGCATCCAACAAATGTGTAGCGTTACAAGCTTGATGTAGTCATTGCATGCTATGAATATGGGACCAAATACTTACCTTATTATTACGTAAATAAACATATACACGTGAATTTGTCCCAATACTTTTGGTCCCCTAAAATTGGGGGACTATGTACAAAAAGTACTGTAATTTCTAAACGGTTCATCTGATAAGAATGAAAATAACCTCATAGTGATTGTTTTTTTTTAAATATATATATATATATATATATATTTAAAATGTACCTTTATTTTACTAGGCAAGTCAGTTAAGAACGAATTCTTATTTACAATGACAGCCTAGGAACAGTGGGTTAACTGCCTGTTCAGGGGCAGAACAACAGATTTGTACCTTGTCAGCTCGGGGATTTGAACTTGCAACCTTTCGTTAACTAGGCCACTAGGGGCAGAACCAAACTTTTGAAATATACAGTCAGAAGAAGAAATGCTTCACTGTCCCAATAATTACAAAGAGCAGTGTATGTATAATCTATGTCTGGGTGAACATTTCCAAAAGCCCCAAAGGTCATCTTTTAAAACAAAATATATACAGCTTTTATTTTCTAAGTGCAGGTTTTGGGCAAAATACCCAGTTGAAAAGGTGCTTTTCCCAATCAGAACATGAGTATAGATAGTGGCTTCTGTTTCACATGCAGTGGAGCTATATCTCAAACTCTAATTTAATTATGTGTCAAGGGAGGGGGCTTGTCATAATACATGTATAGAGCCCCACTTTCTCTCTTTTTGGGGATGACAGATGCAATTACAGCAATGTACAATACCACTACACACACATTAGTCTTCATCATCAGAGGTAAGGCCTCCTCTGGGCGCTGCTGGGCGCTGGGCTGCAGTGGCCTGCTCCCTGGGGTGTCTTTCTCTGCTGTTTACATTAAACACTTTGTTTTGTCATCATCATAGAGCCCGGCCTTCTCATTAGTTTTGCACAGAAAGAGGAAGAAAGAAGGAGGGAAAAGACAAGAAGAATAAGGAGAAGGAGGTGATTGGAATTGTGCCCTCCTTTCTGCAGCTGTTGAGGGGAGAAGAAAGGGATGGAGGGAAGAAGGGAGGAAGAGAGAGGGAGGGACAAGTCCTCTGGGAATAATTGCATGGTTTTCTGTGTGTTTCTGTCAGAATAACACATTTTCTGTCTGGGAGAGGCTGCGAGAAGGTTGATTAAAGCTTCGCCACCGAGCGGAGAGAACAGGCTGATTACTGAGGAAATTATACAGGGTCAGGAAGGATATGCTGTGTTACCCCCAGAAAGCAGAGAGAAAGAAAGGAGCAGAGGGAAAGAAAGGAAGGACAAAGTGAACACATTGCACTGAGTGCAGCCAACATTCAAATGAGACAATGGGCCGTAAATGGCAGCTCCAGATGTAATTAACTGGTCTATCATCCCTGGAAAGAGACAGACATCTGCCTCAGCTCTCCTCTTCTGTGAGACTGTTGGCTGTGAGTTAGTGAGGTACAATGAATCTACAGCTTCTAGTTATTTTTGTGTGTACTAAGGAACAATCCTGCTCTATGTGCCACTGGGAACAATAGGGAAATGTACTTTTCTTTCAAAGTTAATCAGCCATTCCTATTGTTTGGCACAACAGCAGATTTGTTTTTAAGAAAACATATGTTAACATATTAAAAGAGAGATAAACAGACTCTTACCAAAACATGAACAGATGACTCTCCTGATGCAGAGAAAAGCAATAGGAAATTGTGGGAATGAAAAAGAGCCTAAGACTTTCTCCTAAAAGCCAGCCACATGCTTGTTTTTTTGAGAGGCTTAAAAAATAGAGAGAGTTGGGAAGAAGGAAGGAGAGACAAGGGAGGGTTGTGAGGTGATGAGCAAGAGAGCATGGTGGATCGGGGATAAATAGGAAGAGCATTGGGAAGGAATAAAGTACAGGTATGAGAGAGAGAGAGAGAGAGAGAGAGAGAGAGAGAGAGAGAGAGAGAGAGAGAGAGAGAGAGAGAGAGAGAATGAAAGAGAGAGAATGAAAGAGAGAGAATGAAAGAGAGAGAGAGAGAGAATGAAAGAGAGAGAGAGAATGAAAGAGAGAGAGAGAGAGAGAGAGAGAGAATGAAAGAGAGAGAGAGAGAGAGAATGAAAGACAGAGGATGAAAGTCTTTGTGACTAGGCGCTCTAGCAGCTGTGTGTATGTGTGATTTCAGACTGCGGTGCATCAGTGTTAATGTGTTGATTTTGTTGGAGGCAGCTGTTCCCCGGCTCTCTCTTCTTAATGATCACAAGGAGACATGTTATTTTTGGAATACCATCCTCTCTGATGCTGGGCGTTTCCCCACTGAACACAGAGAGAGAACGACATTGGAAAATTAGGAGAAGGAGAGAAAAAGTGGGAGAGAGAGAGAAGCCTAATTATGGCTTTGAAATCGTTCAGTGCTAATTACTGTGCGCCCACGAAGGTCTCTCTCTTTCTCTATCTTTTTCCCTCCCTTCCTCCCTCTCTCTCATAATATTCTCTATCATCAGAACTTATCACTCTCTATTTCTATTCTCATTCTCTCTGACCTGCCAGCTCTCTTTTCCTCCCTCCCTACCTACCACACTCTTTCCTTCCTCTCACTGAGCCTCTACATACAAAGTGATAATCTCCTCCTTACAAATGGAATGAGAATCAAACAGAAATCCATTTCAGTTCCATTTCCTTTACAGTGGAGCACCATACACTAGGTTTTTAATGAGGGAGATTAGTGTTTACTGTTTCTCTATTTGTTTGTTTCTCTTCTTGTTCTACTGACAGCAGCATTGAGACACTCGCACTCAGTCAAGTGTCTCTCTCTCTCTCTCTCTCTCTCTCTCTCTCTCTCTCTCTCTCTCTCTCACTCTCTCTATGTCTCTCTCTTTCTCTTTCTCTGTGTGTGTGTGATAAAATCCTTTCATATGAAGTAGTCCCATAAGAATGCTATTATAAATTCTCCAGTTTAAAACAGATTACCATTACGTGGTCAGGCCGTTACTCTGGCTGACCACATTAGACCCTGGTCACGTTGGGCCTACCAGGTGTGTGGAAGGGCCAGGGGTTAGCAGTGACGTCCGTGATTGGACAGCTGTGTCTGAGGAAGAACAAACAAACAGGAAGTGACCTTGAGCTCGACTAAACTTTGCCACAAACAACCTCCTGCATCTCCAAATTCCTTCTGTATTCATGAGCATCTGGTTGGGCTTGACCCGCAAGGAGCAGAGCTGCATTCTAAAGACTTGGCAGGGATCTTTTTTTTGTTGCATTCCTTTTTGTTTTGTCGTTGACGTTCTTTTGGCTTGGGGGACTTAGTGTCTCTCTGCTGTTCGAGCATTCTGCTTTCCGACAAATCGCAGTATCTGATTTGTGTGTGCGTGCGTGTGTAAACTTTGCCTGTATGCGTTCTTGTGCTTGTGTCCACAGATGGGTTGACAGAGAGAGACATGGCTCTCCTGTGAATGTGTGTGTCTGGGGGTTCTAAGAGAGACAGAAGGTGTGCCAGTGTAAGCCTGTGTATGGCGCTGGCCCCAGTTCCTGTCAACTTCACCAAATGTTTAACCACATGATGCAGGTCAGCTCAGCTATCAGGGCTGGAGCTTACGGGTCAACACTCCAGGGCTAACAGTCTTTTGACTTCAATCTGTTCACTGCAATCTGGGTTGGGTTACTTTGAGGCTACATGCACTAAATGTAGTATGTGGTAAGGTAATATATATTAGGTACTGGTATAGTGTCCACATAATATGGAGGGAGTATAAGGTATTTATTGATGATGAATGAATGTATTATAAGAGATTCCATCTTCCATGGGTATTCCAGCCCTTCACATGTGTGTGTGAGTGTGTGTGTGTGTGTGCGCGCGCGCGCGTGTGTGTGCACGCACGTGTGTGTGCATTAGTATGAGTGTATGCCTTTGCTTGTGTGTGTGTTCAGGTGTATCTAGGATTGTTTGCTGACAATGAAGTTCAGAGAGGTGAGCCAAGAATATTTCACAAGCCTGATTAGAGTGCCAGTGACATTTTGTCCCCTTTCCTAATTAGAATACTAAATGACAGTGCTGGCCAGAGGAAGTGACATCGCTAAAGGCCAAAGGGCCTTCTTCTCAGCTGTGCTTTGAGTGACACGAACATCGCCGAGGTAACACTTGAGTCACAACACCTGTGTCAGGTTATTGTGGACATGCCGTGAAGACCATGTTGCGCCCTATCAGTTTCGAGACCCCAGCAAAAATCGACTTTTCATTTATCTGACTTTCCTTTATATGCATGTCCAGACCTTATATTTAGCCTCACAATTAAGTGTTTTATCATTTTCTTTTCAGGACAACCAGGGCTACAAGTAGAACACAAAACAATTTGACATAAACATTTGAATTTATGATTATATATATTTTTTCTTATCTCTCTTTCTTTTATATGTACATGTGCTGTTGAAGTCGGAATTTTACATACACTTTTTTCAACCACTCCACGTTTTTCAACCACTCCACAAATTTCTTGTTAACAAACTATAGTTTTGGCAAGTCGGTTAGGACATCTAGTTTGTGCATGGCACAAGTAATTTTTCCAACAATTGTTTACAGACAGATTATTTCACTTATAATTCACTGTATCACAATTCCAGTGGGTCAGAAATTTAGATACACTAAGTTGACTGTGCCTTTAAACAGCTTGTAAAATTCCAGAAAATTATGTCATGGGTTTAGAAGCTTCTGATAGGCTAATTGCCATTATTTGAGTCAATTGGAGATGTACCTGTGGATGTATTTCATGGCCTATCTTCAAACTCAGTGCCTCTTTGCTTGACATCATGGGGAAATCAAAATAAATCAGCCAAAACCTCAGAAAATAATTGTAGACCTCCACAAGTATGGTTCATCCTTGGGAGCAATTTCCAAATCCCTGAAGGTACCACGTTCATCTGTACAAACAATACTATGCAAGTACTAATACCATGGGACCATGCAGCTGTACTTTTGTTCGAAAAGTGCAAATCAATCCCAGAACAACAGCAAAGGAACTTGTGAAGATGCTGGAGGAAACAGGTACAGTATCCGTATCCAGAGTAAAATGAGTCCTATATTGACATAACCTGAAGGACTGCTCAGCAAGGATGAAGCCACTGCTCCAAACCGCCATAAAAAAAGCCAGACTACGGCTTGCAAGTGCACATGGGGACAAAGATCGTACTTTTTGGAGGAATGTCCTCTGGTCTGATGAAACAAAAATAGAACTGTTTAGCCATAATGACCGATTGTTATGTTTGGAGGAAAAAGGGGGAGGATTGCAAGCCGAAGAACACCATCCCAACCGTGAAGCACAGGGGTGGCAGCATCATGTTGTGGGGGTGCTTTTCTGCAGGAGGGACTGGTGCACTTGACAAAATAGATGGCATCATGAGAAAGGAAAATTATGTGGTTATTTGGAAACAACATCCCAAGACATCAGTCAGGAAGTTAAAGCGTGGTCGCAAATGGGTCTTCCAAATGACAATGATCCGAAGCATACTTCCAAAGTTGTGGCAAAATGGCTTAACTTCTTGCGTCGAGCAATCCCGGATCCGGGATCCTATTTATAGCCTCAAGCTCATTAGCATAACGCAACGTTAACTATTCATGAAAATCGCAAATGAAATGAAATAAATATATTTGCTCTCAAGCTTAGACTTTTGTTAACAACACTGTCATCTCAGATTTTCAAAATATGCTTTTCAACCATAGCTAAACAAGCATTTGTGTAAGAGTATTGATAGCTAGCATAGCTATAAGCCTAGAATTCAGCCAGCAACATTTTCACAAAAACAAGAAAACCATTCAAATAAAATCATTTACCTTTGAAGAACTTCAGATGTTTTCAATGAGACTCTCAGTTAGATAGCAAATGTTCAGTTTTTTCAAAAAATATTATTTGTGTAGGACAAATCACTCCATTTTGTTCACGTTTGGCTATGAAAAAAAACTGTTTCCAGTTATAGCCTCAAGCTCATTAGCATAACGTAACGTTAACTATTTATGAAAATCGCAAATGAAGTGAAATAAATATGCTATCTCTCAAGCTTAGCCTTTTCTTAACAACACTGTCATCTCAGATTTTCAAAATATGGTTTTGAACCATAGCAAAACAAGCATTTGTGTAAGAGTATTGATAGCTAGCGTAGCATTTAGCGTAGCATTTAGCGGGCAACATTTGCACAAAAACCAGAAAAGGATTCAAATAAAATCATTTACCTTTGAAGAACTTTGGATGTTTTCAATGAGGAGACTCTCAGTTACATAGCAAATGTTCAGTTTTTCCTGAAAGATTCTTTGTGTAGGAGAAATCGCTCCGTTTTGTACATCACGTTTGGGTACCAAAAAAAAATGAAAATTCAGTCATCAAAACGGCAAACTTTTTTCCAAATTAACTCCATAATATCGACTGAAACACGGCAAACGCTGTTTAGAATCAATCCTCAAGGTGTTTTTCACATATCTCTTCATTGATATATCGTTCGTGGATGTCTACTTTCTCCTCTGAATCCCTTGGAAAAAGACTTGCAGATGAAGATGATGCACCAATTTCGACGGAGGACACCGGGCGCACACCTGGCAAATGTAGTCTCTTATGGTCAATCTTCCAATGATATGCCTACAAAAACGTCACAATGCTGCAGACACCTTGGGGAAACGATAGATCGGGCAGGCTCATTCCTTGCGCATTCACAGCCATATAAGGAGACAATGAAAAACAGAGCCTCAAAAATCCTGCTCATTTCTTGTTTGAAGTTTCATCTTGGTTTCGCCTGTAGCATCAGTTCTGGGGCACTCACAGACAATATCTTTGCAGTTTTGGAAACGTCAGAGTGTTTTCTTTCCAAAGCTGTCAATTATATGCGTAGTCGAGCATCTTTTTGTGACAAAATATTGCGCTTAAAACGGGCACGTTTTTTATCCAATAATGAAATAGCGCCCCCATAGATGTAAGAGGTTAAGGACAACAAAGTCAATGTATTGGAGTGGCCATCACAAAGCCCTGACCTCAATCCTATAGAAAATATGTGGGCAGAACTGAAAAAGCATGTGTGAGCAAGGAGTCCTACAAACCTGCCTTAGTTACACCAGCTCTGTCAGGAGGAATGGGCCAAAATTCACCCAACTTATTGTGAAAGCTTGTGGAAGGCTACCCAAAACATTTGACCCAAGTTAAACAATTTAAAGGCAATGCTACCAAATACTAATTGAGGTGATAAGCAAACAATAAAATCATCATCTAGTGGCGGCACTCCTAGTGGCCGGGAACTTTAATGCAGGAAAACGGAAATCTGTTTGACCTAATTTCTACCATCATGTCACATGTGCAACTAGAGGATTTAAAACAATAAATAACCACCTTTACTCCACACACAGAGACGCTCTCCCTCCTTCTCCATTTGGCAAATCGGACCATAACTCTATCCTCCTGATCCCCGATTCCAAGCAAAAACTCAGAGAGGAAGTACCAGTGACGCGCTGGAAGTGGTCCGATGAAGTGGATGCTAAGCTAGGGGACTGTTTCTATTGGCCAAATTCAGGTATGTTTCTCCCTGTTTCATTCCGTTTGTTTCCATTTAAAAAAACGTTTTTCAACAGAATCGCCAGAATGAATACACCCCTGATCACACTCAAACACAGTTCACTTTCATAGCAGCCTTTGATCGTTGTATAATTTCTTCTACGAACTCTCCTCCTCTCACCTTTTCACTTCGCTTGTGGACTTATCAGCTGTCTGTAACCAGGCAGGAAAAAAACGTTCCCAAACTAAACCTTCAGCTTATTATAACGACATAGTCCACATAGCTACTAAAACATTAGTAAACATGCTACAATCATCCAGTATAGTCTACATTTGAAAAGCAGTTTAGCAGTTACACCGGCGGGACCCAGTGGTAATAAATTAATAAAACAAAAAGCCTTGACTTGGAAGAGTTCCAGTGTTGGATATCCGTAGCCATCTAGCTAATATAGCATACATCTCTGTTTGAGCCAGGTGTTTGAGTAGGCTAAACTAGCTAGTTGCATTCACTAGCTAAATATAGCTATCTTTCTCACTCTCTTTCTCTCTCTTGCTTCCCCTTAATTTTGGAAGAAATTAATTTGTTCAAAACTGTTCAACTATTGTCTTTCTCTCTCTGAGTCAACTACTCACCACATGTTATGCACTGCAGAGCTAGCTACTGGTATCTTATGCTTTTAGTACTAGATTAATTATCTGATCCTTTGGTTGGGTGGACAACATGTCTGTTCATGCTGCAAGAGGTTGGAGGATGTCCTCTGGAAGTTGTCATAATTACTGTGTAAATCTATGGAATGGGTTGAGAACCATGAGCCTCCTAGGTTTTGTATTGAAGTCAATGTAAAAAGAGGAGGACAGAAGCTAGCTGTCCTCTAGCTAAACCATGGTGTGACCCTACAGAGTGCTGCTGAGGCTACTGTAGACCTTCATTCCAAAACAGTCTGTTTTAATCAATTATTTGGCGACATTCATATGTTTAGCATAGTTTTATCTAAAAAGGTTTAAGGTGTAATGTCTTTTTAATGTTTCATTATATTTATTTTTATGAAATTCACTGAGGAGGATGATCCTCCTCTGAGGAGCTTACACACACACACACACACACACACACACACACACACACACACACACACACACACACACACACACACACACACACACACACACACACACACACACACACACACACACACACACACACACACACACACACACACACACACACATCCACATCCCTTCACACTCTTCACATACGCTGCTGCTACTCTCTGTTTATTATCTATGCATAGTCACTCTACCCTTACCTTCATGTACATACAGTGCCTTTGGGTATTCCTTCGACCTCAAGGCTTGGTTTTTGTTCTGACATACACTGTCAACTGTGGGACCCTATATAGACAGGTGTGTGCCTTTCCAAATCATGTCCAAAAAATTGAATTGACCACAGGTGGACTACAATCAAGTTGTAGAAATATCTGAAGGATAGTCAATGGAAACAGAATGCACCTGAGTTCAATTTTGAGTATTATAGCAAAGGGTCTGAATACTTATGTAAATAAGTGTTAGAGGAATTTTAAATTCCTATATGTTTTGTAGCCAAAACCAAAATCACACTCTATCTATTTCATAATAAGTTGTAAGTTTATCATTTTTTCATGAAATAGATCGAGACCAGTCTTAAAAACAAGTTCAGCATTTATTCTTGATGAGTACTGACCCAAAATACAAAAAACAGGTATTTTAAAGAGAAGATAAAAATGATGTCATCAGTTCTCACACTCTCTCCAATCCACACAATAGCGCAGTGTCTTCAGGTCTGGAGATTGTCTCCTACTCCCCTCATAAAGCAAACATTCCAATCTGTCTAAAAGACCTCCACTAATGGAACATCAAAGAACATTCTTATCTGTCAGAAAAGACATAGCCCCCTTCTCCCTTAAACCCGCAAGGTACAGACAATTCATTCGTTTTACCTACAATTTCAGTCCTAGTTTAACCAAAAAACCCATACATTTCATACCATAACATAATAGTATTAAAACTTAATGGTTCTAATAAAAATGTATACATAATTAATCATTTAAACTATAATTTCCTCCAACAATAAGGTACTTCTGTTTTTTATTTTCTGTTTTTTATTTTTAAATATATTAGCAAAAAAAAACTGTTTTCGCTTTGTCATTATGGGGTATTGTGGACTTATTGGGGAAAAAAAGAAATGTAATCAATTTTAGAATAAGGCTGTAGCGTAACAAAAAGTGAAGGCGTCTGAATACTTTCCGAATGTGCTGTAAATACAGATGGTGTTGAAATGAACAAGACCAGTGTTCCAACTGGGCACTGTTTCAAAACTATATTCCATAGAGTTTCAGTATGGTTTCTTAAGTTTTAATCTATTCAATTTCCTCATCCATTCCTTCTGCATCCAATATGGGCACATCCTCAAAGCACACTGTTTCAATTTCTCACATTAACCTTAAAATATGAAAGAACACACAGAGAGGTGCAGCCGTGGTATTGGTATTTCAGCTTCCCATAGCTCACAAAATAACATCCTGAGTGACATATGCAAATCAGGACGATAATAACTTGGCAACACACCCCCCCCCCAGCCCCCAGTCCAACACCAAGGCAGAGAATAGCCTCATAATCTTCCTTATTAATCACAATTTCTGGCAAAATCCATCAAATATCGTTTGGCAAACAATCTCCTGGTATTTATTCAGACTGGGGGTTATTGGTATTTGCAGTGTGAGTGTTTGCTCGACGGAGCTCAATAAAGCTGTAGGTTAATTGTGTTATTATTATAAGTTTCAGCACGAGGGCTTCTCCCTCCATCCAAATATTTGACATCCAAACTTTTGGAGACAAACTCAGTTGTTCTGTAGATTCTCTATATTTCATTGCAGGTTGGTACAGGCGCACACTAGCACAGACGCATGCACATGCAGGAATGCACACATACACACTAGCACAGACACATGCACATGCAGGAATGCACACAGACACACTAGCACAGACGCATGCACATGCAGGAATGCACACAGACACACTAGCACAGACGCATGCACATGCAGGAATGCACACAGACACACTAGCACAGACACATGCACATGCAGGAATGCACACAGACAGACTAGCACAGACACATGCACATGCAGGAATGCACACAGATACACTAGCACAGACACATGCACATGCAGGAATGCACACAGACACACTAGCACAGACACATGCACATGCAGGAATGCACACAGACACACTAGCACAGACACATGCACATGCAGGAATGCACACAGACACACTAGCACAGACACATGCACATGCAGGAATGTACACAGACACACTAGCTACCTGTCAAAACAACAGAAATATTACCCCTTTTATTAGTTGCACTTGAGTACCGACAAACCCTCACAAAATTGCCCTCACAAACCTATCAATCCCAATGTATGGTATAGAAACTCAATGAGCGTATTGAGTTAGAGTAAGGCCAAGGAGAGAAAGAGAGAGAGATGAGTGACATGATCCTACAGCTACACTCCCCTACGTATTTATTTGGACAGTTAAGCTAAAACATTTTAAATGTTTCATATGAGGCAACTGTACAGAATGTCACCTTTTATTTTTGAGTATTTTCATACATATCTGTTTTGCCCTTTAGAAATGAAGCACTTTATGTATCTAGTTCCCCATTTGAAGGTGTCATATGTATTTTGAGAAGTTCACTTAAGGGAGTGAACGTTATTTATAATTAGGGTTACTTGGAGAAAATCGGACCTCTGAAATTAAAATGGATGGCCCTCCTTTCAGCAAATATACAGTACCAGTCAAAGGTTTGGACACACCTACTCATTCCAGGGTTTTACTTTATATATATACTTTATTTACTATTTTCTACAGTGTATAATAATAGTGAAGACATCAAAACTATGAAATAATACATATGGAATCATCTAGTAACCGAAAAAGTTTTAAACAAATCAAAATATATTTTATATTTGAGATTCTTCATAGTAGCCAGCCTTTGCCTTGATGACAGCTTTGCACACTCTTGGCATTCTCTCAACCAGCTTCAAGAAAAGTAGGTGTGTCCAAACTTTTGACTGGTACTGTATATTTTAACTAAACTCTCCATGAACGCTTGAAAAAAATTAAATATCAGAAAACATATCTACTGTTTACCCTCTCTTCTTGGACAGACCAGAGCCTTAGATATGCAAATTTGGATGCGCCTGTGTTAAGGGTTGGATGCGCGCTGTATTAAGGGTTGGATGCGCGCTGTGTTAAGAAACAGTGCGGCTTTGTTAGGTTGTGTTTCGGAGGACGCATGGCTCTCAACCATCGCCTCTCCCGAGCTCGTACGGGAGTTGTAGCGATGAGACAAGACAGTAACTACTAACAATTGGATACTACGAAATTGGGGAGAAAAAGGGGGTAAAAATCACAAAAGAAAATAAATTACAGGCTAAGAGTGGACACAAAGATAGGCCTATGTGCTCATCTTATCATATTCTCCAATGCCAAATCACTGTTTGCAATGAAACTGTTCCTGTTTTCAAATAATTATATCTGAGAAGTCATAGGAAACTGAGCATGGTACTTTCAAAAGTTAGGCCTACCTTTCCACCCCAGACAGAATAGGCCTACCTTTCCACCCCAGACAGAATAGGCCTACCTTTCCACCCCAGACAGAGTAGGCCTACCTTTCCACTCCAGACAGAGTAGGCCTACCTTTCCACCACAGACAGAGAAGGCCTACCTTTCCACTCTAGACAGAGAAGGCCTACCTTTCCACTCCAGACAGAGTAGTCCTACCTTTCCACCCCAGACAGATTAGGCCTACTTTCCACCCCAGACAGAGTAGGCCTACCTTTCCACTCCAGACAGAGTAGGCCTACCTTTCCACTCCAGACAGAGTAGACCTACCTTTCCACTCCAGACAGAGTAGGCCTACCTTTCCACCCCAGACAGAGTAGGCCTACCTTTCCACTCCAGACAGAGTAGGCCTACCTTTCCACTCCAGACAGAGTAGGTCTACCTTTCCACCCCAGACAGATTAGGCCTACTTTCCACCCCAGACAGAGTAGGCCTACCTTTCCACTCCAGACAGAGTAGGCCTACCTTTCCACTCCAGACAGAGTAGACCTACCTTTCCACTCCAGACAGAGTAGGCCTACCTTTCCACCCCAGACAGAGTAGGCCTACCTTTCCACTCCAGACAGAGTAGGCCTACCTTTCCACTCCAGACAGAGTAGACCTACCTTTCCACTCCAGACAGAGTAGGCCTACCTTTCCACCCCAGACAGAGTAGGCCTACCTTTCCACTCCAGACAGAGTAGGCCTACCTTTCCACTCCAGACAGAGTAGGTCTACCTTTCCACTCCAGACAGAATAGGTCTACCTTTCCACTCTAGACAGAGTAGACCTACCTTTCCACTCCAGACAGAGTAGGCCTACCTTTCCACTCCAGACAGAGTAGGCCTACCTTTCCACTCCAGACAGAGTAGACCTACCTTTCCACTCCAGACAGAGTAGGCCTACCTTTCCACCCCAGACAGAGTAGGCCTACCTTTCCACCCCAGACAGAGTAGGCCTACCTTTCCACTCCAGACAGAGTAGGCCTACCTTTCCACTCCAGACAGAGTAGACCTACCTTTCCACTCCAGACAGAGTAGGCCTACCTTTCCACCCCAGACAGAGTAGGCCTACCTTTCCACTCCAGACAGAGTAGGCCTACCTTTCCACTCCAGACAGAGTAGGTCTACCTTTCCACTCCAGACAGAATAGGTCTACCTTTCCACTCTAGACAGAGAAGGCCTACCTTTCCACTCCAGACAGAGTAGGCCTACCTTTCCACCCCAGACATATTAGGCCTACTTTCCACCCCAGACAGAGTAGGCCTACCTTTCCACTCCAGACAGAGTAGGTCTACCTTTCCACTCCAAACAGAGTAGGTCTACCTTTCCACTCCAGACAGAGTAGGCCTACCTTTCCACCCCAGACAGAGTAGGCCTACCTTTCCATTCCAGACAGAGTAGGCCTACCTTTCCACTCCAGACAGAGTAGGCCTACCTTTCCACTCAAGACAGAGTAGGCCTACCTTTCCACTCCAGACAGAGTAGGCCTACCTTTCCACTCCAGACAGAGTAGTTCTACCAACGCAGAAAACTGTAAGCTTTAACTGCTAGCTACTTTTCTTCCGTGGCTTACCCCAAGGAGAGAAGGTCACAAGTGTTTCCCTAAAAGCTGTCTGCGTGTAATGCGTTTAAACATCTTCTATTGTACAGAAAGTGAATAGCTTAATCAATTGATAGTGACAGAATTAGATTACTTCCCTAACAAAGTCTATTTTTTGTCTACTCTGCTATTAGCTCAGCCACTGAATGTCAAAAAAACTACACAATGATATCCCCATATGCATCAGAGACACATCTTTCCTAGGTACTTTAAAGCGGGTTTCTAGCATAAAGGATCATGGACCAAAGCACTGTTATACACTGAGTATACAAAACATTAAGGACAGCTGCACTTTCCATAGACTGACCAGGTGAATCCAAATGAAAGCTATGATCCCTTATTGATATCACTTGTTAAACTCACTTCAATTAGTGTAGATAAAGGGGAGGAGACAGATTAAAAAATGATTTTTAAGGCTTGAGACACGGATTGTGTATGTATGCCATGCAGAGGGTGACTGGGCAGACAAAAGATGTAAGTGCCTTTGAACGGGGTATGGTAGTAGGTGCCAGGCGCACCAGTTTGTGACAAGAACTACAAAGCTGCTGGTTTTTCACACGACAGTTTCCTATGTGTATCAAGAATGGTCCAAGTTGACTTCCAGCCAACTTAACACGGCTGTGGGAAGCATTGGAGTCAACATGGGCCAGCAACCCTGTATATAATCTGATCCCTTTATTTTATATAGAATAGCAAGGGGTAGGCCTGTGCTTTTTGCCATTTCTTTAATAAAAGGTAGGCCTACGCCATTCCTTCATACCCCCTCAATTTGAGCCTTGGTTTTAACTTAACAGCCCCTCACTGACACAGAGATAGATATTTAAAGACTGCATGGTGGGTGGAGGAATTGACCTACAAATCTATGGATACACAGTAGCAGCCAATAGCCTAATTTTGTCTGTCAAACAGGCCTACCTGTATAACTAGGCTCCAACACAAAGCCCTCTCGTTAATAAAGTCTAATTAAAATGAAGGCGGTTTAAATGAATTATGCCTACGCGAATTTGTCTACTTTCAGTAGCATGAGCTGTCCATTTCTGATTGATTATGCCACGACTGCTGCTTCAAGTTTCCGCACCACAATGTAAGGTACTTGAATCTGACTTATTGTGAGGTCAATAACTCTGATAAATACATAATGGGCAAGAAACATATTGTTTTTAATAAAATCTATTATAGTAGCAGCAAGCTATCCAAGTGTACCTCGGGCCCTCCTCATGTTCTCGCTTTCCTCCTCAAACTGAACTGGCTATAGGCTAGTCCAGGCACAAGATATTGCATACATTTTTTTAGGGGGGGGGGGGGGCTTTGAATCTCCTCTTGGACTGCCACTGTAGGCCTACACGGCACAGCCATTGGTTAGGCAGCACACAAAAAAAGGTTTTCATCAGCAAGTGCAGAGCAGGCTGGGGCTCAGGGTTGGAATATCCATTAATGCAGTCATTGCGTGCTAAGAATATGGGACAAATACTAAACTTTTGACTACTTTAATACACATATAATTGAATTAGTCAAAATACTTATGGCACCTTCAAATGAGGGGGACAAGATACACGAAAATCCCATTAAATAAAAAGTGACATCTGATACATTTGATCTCAAATCCAAAACTGAGGCGTATAGAGCCAAATGAAAAGTTTTAGCTCCACTGTCCAAGTAAGTATGTAAGGGAGTATACATGTCAGAAAGGTTTGCAGTCATGTAAGGGAAAAGTAGGGATATATCTGTATCAGTTGCTGTCACTCAATGGATGGAGTCATAAAAACATCACCGTTAGAAGTACAGGGAAGGCAGAAAGACACAACTGACTTGTCATTAGTATGGGTTCCTCGTCACGGCTGTCTCATAGCTCTATAGCTGTAGCACCAGGGGGGAGCAGCACGGGGCAAATTAGTTTGGATTTCATCTTTTAAGAAGCTATTAGTTCCTTTCTCACACCACGGGGCCGGGTGTGTTCGTGGGTACAATCTTTTGAGTGTGTGTAAGAGAGAGAGAGAGAGAGAGAGAGAGAGAGAGAGAGAGAGAGAGAGAGGGAGAGAGAGAGAGAGAGAGAGAATGAAAGAGAGAGGGGAAATTGTTATGTTTGAGATTTCCACATTTGAAATCATGTGTAACCATGTGTTATTGGAACACTTCACATGTGATTATATTTCACATGAAGTTTCACATCGAATTAAAATCTACCGCAAAAGGCTTGCTAACGAGCCCTTCTCAACGATGCAGAGTTTAAAAATAAAAACAAAAATGAAATAGTAACATGAGGAATAAATAAAATACACAGGAATGGAGCTATATAGGAGTACCAGTACCAGATCAATGTGCAGAGGTATGAAGTATATGAGGTAGACATGTACATGAAGGCAGGGTAAAGTGACTAGGCATCAGGACAGATAATATATAATAAGAGTAAAATAAAGAACAGAGTAGCAGCAGCAAATTATGAGTGTAAAAGTGTGTGTGTGTCTGTTTGTGTGTGTCTGTGTGTGTGTGTCTGTGTGTGTGTGTGTCTGTGTAGTGTGTGTGCGCGTATGTAGTATACAGTATGTGTGTGGGTTTTATGTGAGAGTGTCAGTGTAGTGTGTGTGAGCGAGTGTGTACAGTGCCTTCACAAATAATTGACACCCTTTGACTTTTTCCACATTCTGTTGTTTACATCCTGATCCAGATTTTGTGTCACTGACCTACACACACAATACCCCATAATGTCAAAGTGGAAAAAAATGAAAGGCTGAAATGTCTTGAGTCAATAAGTATTCAACCCCTTTGTTATTGGAAGCCTAAAAAAGTTCAGGAGTAAAAATGTGCTTTAACAAGTCAGATAAGTCGCATGGACTCACTCTGTGTGCAATAATAATGTTTAACATGACTACCTCATCTCTGTACCCCACACATACACATATCTGCAAGGTCCCTCAGTCGAGCAGTGCGTTTCAAACGCAGATTCAACCATAAAGACCTGTGAGTTCTTCCAATGTCTCGCGAAGAAGGGCACCTATTGGTAGAAAAAAACAACAGACATTGAATATCTCTTTGAGCATGGTGAAGTCATTAATTACCCTACAAACATACAATCACTACCATCAAGGCACAAGGCGAGACCCAAATGCAGACACAGGAGGCAGATGGTTGGAGTCTTATAATGTTTATTAATCCAAAGGGGTAGTCAAAAAGGTCAAAACCAGATCAGAGTCCAGGAGGTACAGAGTGGCAGACAGGCTCGTGGTCAAGGCAGGCAGAATGGTCAGGAAGGTGGATACAGAGTCCAGAAAACAGGCAAGGGTCAAAACCGGGAGGACTAGAAAAATGAGAATCCAAAAAGCAGGAGAACGGGAAAACCGCTGGTTGACTTGGAAACATATAAGACAAACTGGCACAGAGAGACCATAAATAGGGATAAATACACTGGGGAAAACAAGCAACACCTGGAGTGGTTGGAGATAATAATGAGGACAGGTGAAACTGATCAGGGTGTGACAACTACAAAGATACAGGCGTCCTTCCTAAATCAATTGCCGGAGAGGAAGGAAACCACTCAAGGATTTCACCATGAGGCCAATGGTGACTTTAAAACAGTTACAAAGTTTAATGGCTGTGATAGGAGAAAACTGAGGATGGATCAACAACATTGTGGTTACTCCACATTACTAACCTAAATGACAGCGAAAAGAAGGAAGCCTGTACAGAATAAAAATATTCCCAAACATGCAACCTGTCTGAAATAAGGCACTAAAGTAAAACTACAAAGAATCTGGCAAACAAATTAACTTTATGTCCTGAATACAAAGTTTTATGTTTGTGGTAAATCCAACACAACACATCACTGAGTACCACTCTTCATATTTTTAAGCATGATGGTGGCTGCATCATGTTATGGGTAGGCTTGTCATTGGCAAATTATTTGGGAGTGAGATTATTTTAGGATAAAAATAAACAGAATAGAGCTAAGCACAGGCAAAATCATACAGGAAAACCTGATTCAAGCTGCTTTCCAACAGACACTATGAGACAAAATCCCCTTTCAGTAGGAAAATAACCTAAAACACAAGGCCTAATAAACACTGGAGTTGCTTAACAAAATAACATTTGAATGTTCCTCAGTGGCCTAGTTACAGTTCTGATTTAAATTGGCTTGAAAATCTATATCTGCTGTTTTTATGAGTAAGTTCATGCTTAAGTTGTTATTCAGCACTGTTAACACTTTGTTCAACACTTTTATAAGCCATAAAATGTGTTTTCCCTACTTCCACTCACGATACATCCAGCTGCAATTAATGAATATAGCAAAGTGTTCCGATAAGCCTGCGTTGTTATTACTAGTGGCTTGTGTCTTTTTTAATATTGAGGAATATTTCACTTTCTCTGGTCATAAGAGTAACGACATGAATTGGTGCATGAGGCAGAAATAATGCAGTGTGATTTGAGTTTGCCTGGAAGACTGTGTCCCCTTTTCTCAGCGGAGGGAGAGTGGAGGGACGGTGAGTCGGGTGACAGGCAGCCTCACTGCTGCTCCCTGCACAGCTATTTTCAGGTCTCCAGAGATGTTTCATCGGGTTCAAGTCTGGGCTCTGGCTGGGCCACTCAAGGACATTCAGAGACTTGTCCCGAAGCCACTCCTGCATTGTCTTGGCTGTGTGCTTAGGGTCATTGTCCTGTTGGTAGGTGAACCTTCACCCCAGTATGAGGTCATGAGCGCATTGGAGCAGGTTTTCATCAAGGATCTCTCTGTACTTTGCTCTGTTCATCTTTCCCTCTAGTCTCTGGTCTCCCAGTCCCTGATGCTGAAAAACATCCCCACAGCATGATGCTGCCACCACCACGATTCACCGTAGGGATGTCGCCAGGTTTCCTCCAGAAGCTTGGCAATTAGGCCATTTAAGAATGATGGAGGCCACAGTGTCCTTGGGGACCTTTAATGCTGCAGAAATTGTTTGGGAGCCTTCCCCAATTCTGTGCCTCGACACAATTCTCTCTATGTGCAATTCCTTTGACCTCATGGCTTGGTTTTTTGCTCTGACATGCCCTGTCAACTGTGGGACCCATAGACAGGTGTGTGCCTTTCCAAATCATGTCCAATCAATGTGACAAGTATTTTTATTTTTAATACATTCGCAAACTTCTTAAAACCTGTTTTTTCGCTTTGGCATTATGGGGTATTGTGTGTAGATTGATGTGGAAAATAAATAATTGAATCCATTTTAGAATAAGGCTGTAACGTAAGAAAATGTGGAAAAACAGAAAGGGTCTGAATTATTTCTGAATGCTCTGTATACCTACATTTTTAAATTGTATTTCTAAATGGTGTCTGAGAGGAACAACATTGGCAGGCCAATTCAAGCATATCCCTTTATAGCCAAGTGATAATGCATTGGGCCAATAGTCTCCAGTACAAACCTTATTGCTACAGAACTGTTTTTATTTAGTTAACATTGCATAGGCTTAAGTTTTTTAAAGTCATATTTAAAAAAAATCTGAGCGGTAGATCTCGGCTTGATTTTTGACTTAGAAATTGATCTTGACACAGAAAATGTTGTTGACCACTGCGATACATGCAAAACAGTGCTTTCAACTTAACTGAGGTCACCTTTATTCCTACACTAAAAATACACCCCACCAACATTAGAGTATACAGAAACCCATCAAATTGCTGAAACAAGTAAATTAAATCAATGATGAGAGAATAGTCAGATAAACTGCTAACTAAAATAGAAGTGCAAGTGGCAGTCTTTTGCTAAGTGAAGATATGAATTATAGGTAATGAATGTGTATAGGAATTCTACAGACTTTGTAGCGCAGCAGAAACATCAGCATTTACCCCAATTCGAGATTGTGAGTTCAAATCTCAGGTGGGGTCATGGAGAAAAATCAGTAATAAGTGATCATGTCAAATGTAATTTTGTACACTATTTTAGCTGAACAGAGTACCACTTACTTTAAAACCCCCAAATAGCTGAAATGTTCACATGTAAATAAAACAAAGAGACGTGAGGTCAGTTGTTCATGTTTTCACCTCACATGTGAAAATATTTCAGTTTGAAACCTTGTAGTTTCATGCTATCACATGTTAGAATGTTGTACCCCATGTTGTCACATGTATTCACATGAGATCATATTACATGTTGCTTTGACATTTTATCACATTAACTTCACATAAGATCACATGTAAAATCAATGTGTTTTTTCTGTAAGGGAAGAGAGAGAAATTCCTCTCCTTCTCTACTTTTCCAGTACATCGTGTTCTCATTCTGACAACAGGAGTTGATCTTTTTCACCTATCTCTGCAAAATGAATTATTACCTATTTCACAATATGCAAATTACTGTAACTAGTAGTTACTGTTTACTAGTAAGTACAGTAGTTTGTAATATAAAGTTCAGAAAGGGGAAGCAAATCCTCAGCTTTCAACAATATTACACCCACAGTATCTGATCTGTGAAGGGATAATGGGGAGATCCCATTCTGGTCTGTATTATTTGAAAAGGCTTTGAGAGGCAAGCCAGTCAAGGGGTTCTGTGTAATCCAGCTTGCTGTGCTGCTTTGCCAGTTTCACTGGTTGTTGTCATTTTAACAGGCTAGGTGATGTCACGTGTTGATAGTGAACAATAGAAATACTGTCTATATGTGGTGGTGGGGACTCTTTTTCTGATGCCTCGCTGGTATTGTGTGTCTAAAGAAAGGAAGCCTCACATTAACTGACACATACAGACACATACCAGAAGCATGCAAACATGAACACACACACACACATTGACTCTAGCACACTGTCTTCATGGCCTCTCCAGATAATCCCACAGAGAGAGACATTTCATCAAAAAGGTAGTGAACGCCATCAAATCAAATCAAAGTTTTTTTTGTCACGTGCGCCGAATACAACAGGTGTAGAACTTACAGTGAAATGCTTACTTACAGGCTCTAACCAATAGTGCAGAAAAGTTATTAGGTGAACAATAGATGAGTAAATAAATAAAACAGTAAAAAGACAGGCTATATACAATAGCAGGGCCATAAAAGTAGCGAGGCTACATACAGACACCGGTTAGTCAGGCTGATTGAGGTAGTATGTACATCTAGATATGGTTAAAGTGACTGTGCATATATGATGAACAGAGAGTAGCAGTAGCGTAAAAGAGGGGTTGGCGGGTGGTGGATGGGACACAATGCAGATAACCCGGTTAGTCAATGTGCGGGAGCACTGGTTGGTCGGCCCAATTGAGGTAGTATGTACATGAATATACAGTGCCTTGCGAAAGTATTCGGCCCCCTTGAACTTTGCGACCTTTTGCCACATTTCAGGCTTCAAACATAAAGATATAAAACTGTATTTTTTGTGAAGAATCAACAACAAGTGGGACACAATCATGAAGTGGAACGACATTTATTGGATATTTCAAACTTTTTTAACAAATCAAAAACTGAAAAATTGGGCGTGCAAAATTATTCAGCCCCCTTAAGTTAATACTTTGTAGCGCCACCTTTTGCTGCGATTACAGCTGTAAGTCGCTTGGGGTATGTCTCTATCAGTTTTGCACATCGAGAGACTGACATTTTTTCCCATTCCTCCTTGCAAAACAGCTCGAGCTCAGTGAGGTTGGATGGAGAGCATTTGTGAACAGCAGTTTTCAGTTCTTTCCACAGATTCTCGATTGTTATTCAGGTCTGGACTTTGACTTGGCTATTCTAACACCTGGATATGTTTATTTTTGAACCATTCCATTGTAGATTTTGCTTTATGTTTTGGATCATTGTCTTGTTGGAAGACAAATCTCCGTCCCAGTCTCAGGTCTTTTGCAGACTCCATCAGGTTTTCTTCCAGAATGGTCCTGTATTTGGCTCAATCCATCTTCCCATCAATTTGAACCATCTTCCCTGTCCCTGCTGAAGAAAAGCAGGCCCAAACCATGATGCTGCCACCACCATGTTTGACAGTGGGTATGGCGTGTTCAGGGTGATGAGCTGTGTTGCTTTTACGCCAAACATAACGTTTTGCATTGTTGCCAAAAAGTTCAATTTTGGTTTCATCTGACCAGAGCACCTTCTTCCACATGTTTGGTGTGTCTCCCAGTTCGCTTGTGGCAAACTTTAAACAACACTTTTTATGGATATCTTTAAGAAATGGCTTTCTTCTTGCCACTCTTCCATAAAGGCCAGATTTGTGCAATATACAACTGATTGTTGTCCTATGGACAGAGTCTCCCACCTCAGCTGTAGATCTCTGCAGTTCATCCAGAGTGATCATAGGCCTCTTGGCTGCATCTCTGATCAGTCTTCTCCTTGTATGAGCTGAAAGTTTAGAGGGGCAGCCAGGTCTTGGTAGATTTGCAGTGGTCTGAAACTCCTTCCATTTCAATATTATCGCATGCACAGTGCTCCTTGGGATGTTTAAAGCTTGGGAAATCTTTTGTATCCAAATCCGGCTTTAAACTTCTTCACAACAGTATCTCGGACCTGCCTGGTGTGTTCCTTGTTCTTCATGATGCTCTCTGCGCTTTTAACGGACCTCTGAGACTATCACAGTGCAGGTGCATTTATACGGAAACTTGATTACACACAGGTGGATTGCATTTATCATCATTAGTCATTTAGGTCAACATTGGATCATTCAGAGATCCTCACTGAACTTCTGGAGAGAGTTTGCTGCACTGACAGTAAAGGGGCTGAATAATTTTGCACGCCCAATTTGTCAGTTTTTGATTTGTTAAAAAAGTTTGAAATATCCAATAAATGTCGTTCCACTTCATGATTGTGTCCCACTTGTTGTTGATTCTTCACAAAAAAATACAGTTTTATATCTTTATGTTTGAAGCCTGAAATGTGGCAAAAGGTCGCAAAGTTCAAGGGGGCCGAATACTTTCGCAAGGCACTGTATAGTTAAAGTGACTATGCATATATGATAAACAGAGAGTAGCAGCAGCATAAAAGAGGGGTTGGGGGGGAGGTGGGCACACAATGCAAATAGTCCGGGTAGCCATTTGATTACCTGTTCAGGAGTCTTATGGCTTGGGGGTAAAAACTGTTGAGAAGTCTTTTTGTCCTAGACTTGGCACTCCAGTACCACTTTCCATGTGGCAGTAGAGAGAACAGTCTATGACTGGGGTGGCTGGGGTCCTTGACAATTTTTAGGGCCTTCCTCATATATCGCCTGGTGTAGAGGTAATGGATGGCAGGCAGCTTAGCCCCAGTGATGTACTGGGCCGTACGCACTACCCTCTGTAGTGCCTTGCGGTCAGAGGCTGAGCAATTGCCATACGAGGCAGTGATGCAACCAGGATGCTCTCGATGTTGCAGCTGTAGAACCTTTTGAGGATCTCGGGACCCATGACAAATCTTTTTAGTTTCCTGAGAGGGAATAGGCTTGTGCCCTCTTCACGACTGTCTTGGTGTGTTTGGAACATTCTAGTTTGTTGTTGATGTGGACACCAAGAAACTTGAATCTCTCAACCTGCTCCACTACAGTCCTGTCTGTGTGAATGGGTGTGTGTTCGGCCCTCCTTTTCCTGTAGTCCACAATCATCTCCTTAGTCTTGGTTACGTTGAGGGAGAGGTTGTTATTCTGGCACCACCCGGCCAGGTCTCTGACCTCCTCCCTATAGGCTGTCTCGGTATTGTCGGTGATCAGGCCTACCACTGTTGTGTCGTCTGCAAACTTAATGATGGTGTTGGAGTCGTGCCTGGCCATGCAGTCGTGAGTGAACAGGGAGTACAGGATGGGACTGAGCACGCACACCTGGGGAGCTCCAGTTTTGAGGATCAGTGTGGCAGATGTGTTGCTACCTACCCTCACCACCTGGGGGCGGCCCGTCAGGAAGTCCAGGATCCAGTTGCAGAGGGAGGTGTTTAGTCCCAGGATCCTTAGCTTAGTGACGAGCTTTGAGGGTACTATGGTGTTGAACGCTGAGCTGTAGTCAATGAATAGCATTCTCACATAAGTAGTCCAGGTGGGAAAGGGCAGTGTGGAGTGTAATAGAGATTGCATCATCTGTGGATCTGTTTGGGCGGTATGCACATTAAGTGGGTCTAGGATTTCTGGGATAATGGTGTGATGTCAGCCATTACCAACCTTTCTAAGCACTTCAAGGCTATGGACGTGAGTGCTACGGGTCTGTAGTCAATTAGGCAGGTTGCCTTTGTGTTCCTGGGCACAGGGACTATGGTGGTCTGCTTGAAACATGTAGGTATTACAGACTCAATCAGGGACATGTTGAAAATGTCAGTGAAGACACCTGCCAGTTGGTCAGCACATGCCCAGAGTACACATCCTGGTAATCCGTCTGGCCGCGCAGCCTTGTGTATGTTGACCTGTTTAAAGTTCGTACTTACGTTGGCTACGGCGAGAGTGATCACACAGTCATCCGGAACAGCTGATGCTCTCATGCATACCTCAGTGTTGTTTGCCTCGAAGAGAGCATACAAGGAATTTAGCTCCTCTGGTAGGCTCGAGTCACTGGGCAGCCCGTGGCTGTGCTTCCCTTTGTAGTCTGTAATAGTTTGCAAGCCCTGCCACATAAGATAAGCTTCAGAGCCAGTGTAGTATGATTCAATCTTAGCCCTGTATTGACGCTTTGCCTGTTTGATGGTTCGTCGCAGGGCATAGCAAGATTTCTTGTAAGATTCCGGGTTAGAGTTCCACACCATGAAAGCGGCACCTCTACCCTTTACCTCAGTGCGAACGTTGCCTGTAATTCATGGCTTCTGGTTGGGGTATGTACGTAGAGTCACTGTGGGGACGACGTCATCGATACACTTATTGATAAAGCCAGTGACTGATGTGATGTATTCCTCAATGTCATCAGAAGAATCCTGGAACATGTTCCAGTCTGTGATAGCAAAATAGACCTGTAGTTTAGCATCTGCTTCATCTGACCACTTTTTTATAGACCGAGTCACTGGTGCTTCCTGCCTAAAGTCTCGCTTGTAAGCAGGAATCAGGAGGATATAGTTGTGGTCAGATTTACCAAATGGAAGGCGACGGAGAGCTTTGTATGTGTCTTTGTGTGTGGAGTACAGGTGATCTATAATTTTTTTCACTCTGGTTGCGCATTTAACATGTTGATAGAAATTTGGTAGAACTGATTTAAGTTTCCCTGCATTAAAGTCTCCTGCCACTAGGAGTGTCGCCTCTGGGTAAGTGGTTTCTTGTTTGCTCATTTCCTTATAAAGCTGACTGAGTGCGGTCTTAGTGCCATCATCTGTCTGTGGTGGTAAATAAACAGCCCTGAAAAGTATAGCTGAAAACCCTCTAGCTAAGTAGTGTGGCCTGCAATTTATCACAATATACTCTTCTTCAGGTGAGCAAAATCTAGAGACTTCCTTAGATTTCGTGCACCAGCTGTTGTTTACAAATATGCACAGACCACCTCCCCTCGTCTTACCAGAGTGTGCTGTTCTACCTTGCCGGTGCAGTGTATATATCCCACTAGCTGAATATCCATGTCATCATTCTGCCACGATTCCGTGAAACATAGGATTTTACAGTATTTGATGTCCCGTTGGTAGGATGTTCGTGATCGTACCTCATCAAATTTTTGGTCCAATGATTGTACGTTGGAGAGTAGTATTGACGGTAACGGCAGCTTTCCCACTCGCCTTCTCTGGATCCTGACAAGGCATCCGGCTCTTTGTCCTCTGTACCTGCGTCGCTTCCTCTTGCAAATACCAGGGATGTCGGCCCTGTGGGGTGTTTGGAGAATGTCTTGTGCGTCGTCCTTGTTGTAGAAAACATCTTCGTCTAATCCGAGGTGAGTGATCGCTGTCCTGATAACCAGAAGCTCTTTTTTTGCCATAAGATACGGTTGCAGAAACATTATGTACAAAATAAGTTACAAATAATGCGAACCCCCCCCCACATAATAGCACAATTGGTTGAGCGCCTGTAAAACTGCTACCATTTCTTCCGATGACATTTTATACATTGCATGGTTCCATTCTGGTTCCATTCTGGTTCCATTCTGCTGAGAGAAGGTGCCATCTCTTATCAGTACAATACTGTATCCTGTGTAAACTGCAGTCAGTTAATGTTATCTAAAACACCCACCTGAATGGACAAATATATAGGGCTATATATACAGTACCTCACAGCTGATGTCATGTATTTTCCAGGCTGAACAATAGATGGATAGCAGATACTGTGGTTGGATGTACATTCATATTAGCAACACATTATGTTCTCTAATACCAATGTCTTCAGGAGTGATCAGCAATAGGCAACCACATACAGTGGTAGGTTGAAAAATGGTACAATAGTCTACCTTGTGATACTCCCAGATAGTTACGCAAGTAGAACACACAGATTGAACTCAACATTAGTGTATTGGCGGCCATATTTATGTACCATTTTGTAAATGTTCAAAGAATGAACAATTATAGAAACTGGATGGAAGGAAGGACGGACAGAAGGAGGAAACTGAGACTACTAATCTTGTCTCTGCCTTTATTCCCTCGGGTCACAAAACCACCAGTAGATGGTGCTATCCACTCTGTCTGTAAGTATACCGTATTTGGCTCTGCAGTGTTTGTGTGTGTGTGTGAATTCATGCATTTGTGTGCTCACTCATATCTGAATGCATGTGTGTGTGTGTGTACAAGTGTGTATGTGTGTGTACGTGTGTGTGTACGTGTGTGTGTGTACGTGTGTGTGTGTGTGTGTGTGTGTGTGTGTGTGTGTGTGTGTGTGTGTTTGTGTGCGTGTGCGTGTGTGTGTGAGAGCACATTTTGCTGTGGGATTTAGAAGTTTTCCTATTTGAGATGTGACATGTGCAGAGCTGTTTACAGTAGTTTGAGGAGGGAGACTGGCCTTTAAGACAGAGCTGCTCTCACTTCAGAGTATGACTTGTGAGAGGATGTGTGCTTAGAATGGAAGGCTTGACAGTTCCCTGCTTCTCTCTCTCTGTCTCTCTCTCTCTCTCTCCCTCATCCTCTACTTTCACTCCATATCTATCTCTCTTTCCTTCTCTCTCTCTGCTCATCCTCTGATTTTCACTCCATATCTATCTCCCTCTCTCCCATATGCTCCGTGCCTCCGAGCCTGGCCTCCTAACTCTGCAGTGAATCACTTATTCAACAGCAACATGAATTAACAATTGTTCATTTTCCATCCCACCAACAAACTGATGTCTAATCTAATCTTAGTTCTGACCTGCTTCTGCCTAGATGAGCCTGGTTACATCATGCAAACACACAGGCCCTATGACCTGTGAGAGAATCTCTGTATGCCAAGAGAGGCCAAGTCTCAAGTCAGGAAACGCATGCAGTAACTGTATAGCTCCTATATTGCAATACATGGAGACTGATGCATAGTCATTCTTACCCCTTTAGAGAACTATGGGGCCTGGAGTTTTTCCAGGGTTTTACTGACAAGTGCACACAAGTAGCCATTAAGGGACTATTACTCATCTGGAGAAGTGTCGACTACTTTAACTCCCTCAGTGCCATGATCGTGCCATGGTGACATGAGAGTAGCCTCAGGAAAGTGTCAAATAAAGAGATGTGTTTGTGTATCTTGCATGTTTCAACTATGTCTCTGTATGCCCTGCCAGGTGTCATACAGGCCCAGAATGACAGGCCTTTGACGTTTCTCCTCTTCACCCTTTAGACAGTCAAGAAGATGCTCAGAGGAGGAGGAGAGGAGGCACAAGGGAATCAGTGTTTTAACATGCTGCCATGCATCAAAAGCTGTGTTTACCTTTCTGGAAATTGCCCTGCTTTTAGCCATGAGAGATGGCTGCCTTGAAGTGTGCTGCCTTCAAAGAGCTGTGTCTCTCACCACTCGAACATACACACGCATACACACGCACACACGCATACACACGCACACACGCACACACACGCACACACACGCACACACGCATACACACGCACACACGCACACACACGCACACACGCATACACACGCACACACGCCTACACACGCACACACGCCTACACACGCACACACGCATACACACGCACACACGCATACACACGCACACACGCATGCACAGAGCAGCATAAAGAAAGGGCAGCAGTGCCCAGAGCCATATTAGCATGGCAAACTCATCATGACAGCAGTTTTGCTACAGTGCTGTTAGTGATGGAGACAATATGCTCCCTTCTTGTGCTGCTCCTGGGCAAAATCTGCCCTCCAAAGTATGTTATAGCATGGGAAGAGAAAGAAGGGAGGGTGAAAGGATGGAAAGACAAGGATGGGAGGTGGTGGGAGATGGGCAGGGAAGATGGAGTATATGGAGGTGGAGAGTGGAGAAGGAATAGCATGAAAGGAGGGCAGGAGAGGGAAGGGAAGGGTTAAGAGATGGAGGTTTGGGAGGTGGGGATGGGAGAAAGGATTGGATGGGAGGTATGGCGGGGAGATAAGGTGGACAGGGAGTAGTGGTCATCTGAAGCTAGAGTTCAGTCAGAGCCTAGCAGCCATAGTGATGTTGGGGATGTGGAATGTGTGTTGGAATGAATCGGTCCTGGCCACTGACTGGTTGACAGTCAGTCCACACTCACACACACACACACAGGTTTGAGGGAGAGAGGAGGTGACAGCGCTGGGCTGATTGGAAAAGACAGAGAGACAGCAGCAATCAGCTCCTCCCCTACGGTGAGAGAGTACAAAATCACATCTTATAAACTCAGATGGAGAACACAGCTAGCCTCTGCAGAATACAGTCCTGTGGCTGCCTGGAACACAAAACAGATATTCTGCACATATTAAAACATATATTTACTGTGTTTACTTATACAGTCACTCACATATTGACTTACACTTAGTGTGCAAAACATTAGGGACATTGAGTTGAGTTGCAGCCCCTTTTGCCCTCAGAACAGCCTCAATTCGTCGGTGCATGGACTGTACAAGGTGTTGAAGGCGTTCCACAGGGATGCTGGCCCATGTTTACTCCAATGTTTCCCACAGTTGTGTCAAGTTGGCTGGATGTCCTTTGGGTGGTGGACCATTCTTGATACACACAGGAAACTGTTGAGCGTGAAAACCCCAGCAGCGTTGCAGTTCTTGACACACTCAAACCAGTGCGCCTGGCACCTACAGTACTACCATACCCCGTTCAAATGCTCTTAAATATGTTGCCTTGCCCATTCACCCTCTGAACGGCACACATACACAAACCAAGTCTCAATTGTCTCAAGGCTTAAAATATTTCTTTAACCTGTCTCCTCTCCTTCATCAACACCGATTGAAGTGGATTTAACAAGTGACATCAATGAGGGATCATAGCTTTCACCTGGATTCACCTGGTCAGTCTATCTCATGGAAATAACAGGTGTTTTGTACACTCAGTGTATATACAGTGAGCTCTAAATGTATTGGGACAGTGACAAATGTGTTGTTGTTTTGGCTCTGTACTCCAGCACTTTGGATTTGAAATGATACAGTGACTATAAGGGTAGCCCTTGACCAAAAGCACCCTCTTTGGCCTGATGTTTAGTTTATTAATGAAGATTATAAAATTAAAAAAAGATCAAATTCTAGTGTTTCTATGCCAAACAGTTTTGTTATATTTCAGTCTTCTGTGATGTGTATAAAGTGTAATATTGGGACAGAAACTCAAAATGTAATAGATTTCAACACTATATTTTTAGTAAAGCCCATATCCATGTGTGTGAGGTGCATAGCTTAGTTTCAATGTACATTTGTTTAAGTCTACCAATAATGTTAAAGTGCAGACTGTCAGCTTTAATTTGAGGGTATTTTCATCCATATCGGGTGAACTGTTTAGAAATTACACCACTTTTTCTACATAGTCCCCCCATTTTAGGGGAACAAAAATTCACTTAAATGTGTATTAAAGTCGTCAAAAGTTTAGTATTTGGTCCCATATTCCTAGCACGTAATAATTACATCAAGACTGTGACTCTACAAACTTGTTGGATGTATTTGCTGTTAGTTTTGGTTGTTTCAGATTATTTTGTGGCTAATAGAAATGAATGGTAAATAATGTATTGTGTCATTTTGGAGTCACTTTAATTGTAATATAACAATAGAAAATGTTTCATGGATGCGACCACGATTACATGTTGTTCTGAGTGATGCACAATTATCATACCTCCAATACATGCTACCTTCTCACCATTACAAGGTTAGCATTTTTTGGGTGGTATGATATTTGTGCGCCTGTAACAAAAATGTGTCACTGTACCAATTATTTTGGAGATCACTGTAGTCACTCTGTAACGGCTTTCTTCTGTTGAAGGAGGAGCGGACCAAAATGCAGCGTGGTACTTTTGAGACATATTTATTGAAGAACGAAAAAATACGAACAATACAAAAACAACAAAACGGAAACGTGAAAACCTAAACAGTCCTATCTGGTGAAGACACAGAGACAGGAACAATCACCCACGAAAACACTCAAAGAATATGGCTACCTAAATATGGTTCCCAATCAGAGACAACGATAATCAACTGACTCTGATTGAGAACCGCCTCAGGCAGCCATAGACTATGCTATACACCCCACACAACCCCAAGACGAAACACACCACAAATAAACCCATGTCACACCCTGGCCTGACCCAATAAATGAAGATAAACATAATAAATATAGACCAGGGAGTGACAGAACCCCCCCTAAGGTGCGGACTCCCGGACGCACATCAAAACAATAGGGAGGGTCCGGGTGGGCGTCTGTCCATGGTGGCGGCTCCGGCTCCGGCGCGGGACGTGGAACCCACTCTATAAATGTCTTAGTCCCCCCTCCTCGCATCCTAGGATAGTCCACCTTCGCCGCCAACCATGGCCTAGTAGTCCTCACCCAGAACCCCACTGGACTGAGGGGCAGCTCGGAACTGAGGGGCAGCTCGGGACTGAGGGGCAGCTCGGGACTGAGGGGCAGCTCGGGACAGAGGGGCAGCTCGGGACAGAGGGGCAGCTCGGGACAGAGGGGCAGCTCGGGACAGAGGGGCAGCTCGGGACAGAGGCAGCTCGGGACAGAGGAAGCTCGGGACTGAGGGGAAGCTCGGGACTGAGAGGAAGCCCGGCACTGATAGGAAGCCCAGCACTGAGAGGAAGCCCAGCACTGAGAGGAAGCTCAGCCAGGTATTTGGATCCGGCAGATCATGGCTGGTTGATGGTTCTGGAAGATCCTGACTGACTGGCAGATCTGGAAGAATCTGGTTGACTGGCAGATCTGGAAGAGTCTGGCTGACTGGCAGATCTGGAAGAGTCGGGCTGACTGGCGGATCTGGAAGAGTCGGGCTGACTGGCGGATCTGGAAGAGTCTGGCTGACTGGCGGATCTGGAAGAGTCTGGCTGACTGGCGGATCTGGAAGAGTCTGGCTGACTGGCGGATCTGGAAGAGTCTGGCTGACTGGCGGATCTGGAAGAGTCTGGCTGACTGGCGGATCTGGAAGAGTCTGGCTGACTGACGGATCTGGCTGCTCCATGCTGACTGGCGGCTCTGGCTGCTCCATGTAGACTGACAGCTCTGGCGGCTTCTTGCAGACTGACAGCTCTGGCTGCTCCATGTAGACTGACAGCTCTGGCTGCTCCATGTAGACTGACAGCTCTGGCTGCTCCATGCAGACTGACAGATCAGGCTGTGCTAAACAGGCGGGAGGCTCCAGCAGCGCTGTAGAGGAGGAAGGCTCTGGCTGCGCTAAACAGGCGGGAGACTCCAGCAGCGCAGGAGAGGAGGAAGGCTCTGGCTGCGCTAAACAGACGGGAGACTCCGACAGCGCAGGAGAGGCGAGGCGCACTGTAGGCCTGATACGTGGTGCTGGCACTGGTGGTACTGGGCCGAGGACACGCACAGGAAGCCTGGTGCGGGGAGCTGCCACCGGAGGACTGGTGTGTGGAGGTGGCACTGGATAGACCGGACTGTGCAGGCGCACTGGAACTCTTGAGCACCGAGCCTGCTCAACTTTACCTGGCTCGATGCCCAGTCTAGCCCGGCCAATACGAGGAGCTGGTATGTACCGCACCGGGCTATGCACCCGCACTGGAGACACTGTGCGCTCCACAGCATAGCACGGTGCCTGCCCGTTCACTTTAGCCCCCCGGTAAGCACAGGAAGTTTGTGCAGGTCTCCTACCTGGCGTAGCCATACTCCCTGTGAGCCTCCCCCAAGAAATTTTTGGGGCTGACTCTCGGGCTTCCAACCGCGTCTCCGTGCTCCCTCTTCATCACATCGCCTCTCCGCTTTCGCCGCCTCCAGTTCTTCCTTGGGACGGCGATATTCTCCAGGCTGAACCCAGAGTCCATTACCGTCCAGTTCGTCCTCCCATGTCCATACCTTCTCTCGCTGTACCTTGGGACGGCTACACTCCCCTGGTTTAGCCCAGGGTCCTCGCCGTCGAGGATTTCCTCCCAAGTCCAGAAAGTTTTGTCAACCTGCTCCTGCTGCGGCTGTTGCCTGTTAGCACGCCGCTTGGTCCTGTTGTGGTGGGTGATTCTGTAACGGCTTTCTTCTGTTGAAGGAGGAGCGGACCAAAATGCAGCATGGTACTTTTGAGACATATTTATTGAAGAACGAAAAAACACGAACAATACAAAAACAACAAAACGGAAACATGAAAACCTAAACAGTCCTATCTGGTGAAGACACAGAGACAGGAACAATCACCCACGAAAACACTCAAAGAATATGGCTACCTAATTATGGTTCCCAATCAGAGGCAACGATAATCACCTGACTCTGATTGAGAACCGCCTCAGGCAGCCATAGACTATGCTATACACCCCACACAACCCCAAGACGAAACACACCACAAATAAACCCATGTCACACCCTGGCCTGACCCAATAAATGAAGATAAACATAATAAATATACTCCAGGGCGTGACACACTCCTATATTCACTCATATGCAGTGCATTCGGAAGGTATTCATACCCATTTACTTTTTCCACATATTGTTACATTACAGCTTTATTCTAACATGTATTAAATAGATTTTTCCCCTCATCAATCTACACACAATATCCCATAATTACAAAGCAAAAACAGGTTTTAAGAAATATCACATTTACTTAAGTATCCAGACCCTTTACTCTGTAATTTTTTAAAGCAGCTTTTACAGCGATTACAGCCTCGTGTCTTCTTGGGTATGACGCTAAAAGCTTGGCATACCTGTATTTGGAGAGTATTTCCTATTCTCCTCTGCAGAGCCTCTCAAGCTCTGTCAGGTGGGATGGAGAGCGTCACCTCACAGCTATTTTCAAGCCTGGGATCTGGCTGGGCCACTGAAGGACATTCAGAGACTTGTCCCGAAGCCACTACTGCGTTGTCTTAGCTGTGTGCTTAGGGTCATTGTTCTGTTGGAAGGTGAACCTTCGCCCCAGTCTGAGGTCCTGAGTGCTTTGGAGCAGGTTTTCATCAAGGATCTCTTTGTACTTCGCTCTGTTCATCTTTGTCTCGATCCTGACTAGTCTCCCAGTCCCGGTCACTGAAAAACATCCCCACAGCATGATGCTGCCACCACCATGCTTCACCGTAGGGATGGTGCCTGTTTTACTCCAGACTTGATGCTTGGCATTCAGGCACAAAGAGTTCAATCATGGTTTCATCAGACCAGAAAATCTTGTTTCTCATGATCTGAGGCCTTTGGGTGCCTTTTGGCAAAGGTAGGTGGAAGGTTCACCCATCTCCACAGAGGAACTATGGAGCTCTGTCTTAGTGACCATTCTGTCTTAGTGACCATTGGGTTCTTGGTCACCTCTCTGACCAAGGCCCTTCTCCCCTGAGAAGGCCACTGTGTTCTTGGGTCCCTTCAATGCTGCATACATTTTGTGGTACCCTTCCCCAGATATGTGCCTCGACAAAATCATGTCTCGGAGCTCTACGGACAATTCTTTCGACCTCATGGCTTGGTTTTTGCTCTGACACACACTGTCAACTATGGGACCTTTATATAGACAGCTTATATAGACAGGTGTGTGCCTTTTAATCCATTTTAGAATAAGACTGTAACATAACAAAATGTAGAAAGCGTCAAGGAGTCTGAATACTTTCTGAATACACTGTATGTACACTGATATGTTTACTCATATTCTCTTTTTACTCCCATTTTCTCCTGTAACCTCAGACCACTCTCCTGTCATTGATCATCATTCTGACTGTTCCGTTGTCAGAGTAACTTACACACTGCTTGTCATCCTCTCACTTATCCTAGGCATTCTATCATCTTCTCATCTTCTCTCCATCTCATCACTCCATCCTATAATTATTCTCCTATAGAAAAAAAGTTTGAGGAAAATTACATGTTTTCACAGATGGGAGGAGAGGAGAGAGAGAGTTCCAACCTGTTAAACTGTCTAATCAATTTCAGCAATCAGTAGGACATCATTATTTATATACAGTCTAAATACAGCAATGGAGCAGCATGGAGATAACTTTTTCCCTCATCACCGTAGCAACGCGCTAGGAGACAGGTGTTTTTGCTGGCAGAGAACAGGGAAGAATAAGTCCTGTGATGAAATGCAGCCTGAATATTACCAATATCTCCACTCAACTTCTTTCACTACACTCTCTCGACATCACTGGAAACAAATACTACAACTTGATAACGTTTATAGTTTTAATTTCTGTCAGGATAACAGGTGCTTGGTTGTAGCAGCAGATAATACGGATACAGAGTCTGAGTACCAGTCTTATTTAGCTAAGGTTTGCTCCTTGCACTTCTTGTTATTGCTAAAGAGACGGCCCTTTCGGTCTCAATACGTGCCGGATTTACAGTTGCTCATTGGCTGTTGGAAATAATATTAACATTTTCCATGACAACTGTGTTGCACCTCGAAAATATAATTACATTGAATTAAACATTCATGTTTTGTGGTTGAAATTGCAGTATGTATTTAGTTTCAGAATTTAGACTGAGCTAGCAACATTTGACATACTGGTTCATCTGGACAAACAAAGAAAAATATTGCTTAGCAACCGGATACCAATATTTGCATAATCGTTGTGATTGGAGGATAGCTGTGAGGGTGATCGAATCAGAATCAAATCGTTTGTTCTCCACACACTTTTCAATTCATATTTGAAGATGGCAGAAAGGCCAGTCTCTTTGGCACATGCCATGGAGTACAGGGAATGGATTAACTAAAGAGACTGCTACCCAGGCTAATGGATAACTTCTTGCCAGTCTAAACTAGGTTGCCTCACACACATGCATGAATGCATATACACACGCATCCACCCACACACACAGCCCCCATCCCTCATTCTGTCTCTTCTTATTTCAATCCCATAGCTGTGTCCCGAGCCTCAGGGCTGTAGCTAAGGCTATCTGTACCTTTCAGTGGCACTCTACCCATTCAATTCATTTACGTCAGAGAGGATGTTTCACCCCGACTGACCCACAGAGACCGATGCCCAACCGGTTCCATGGCAGCACTCAATGAGCTTACTGCCGAGGATCCAGGGTCTGTTAGGGGTCCATTATTTACCCAGTGACATCATCATTAGGGGACGACAGAGAGTGACAGGTACTTACCTCTCAGGGCTTGTGGTGAAGCAGAGTACCCCTGTAAACACAGCTCTGAGATCAGACAAACCTTCCCCAATGTTACGCTATAGCCATTAGAAAATGAAATGCAAAACTGATCTAAGATCAGTGTTAAAGGGTAATGTTATCACATCCAAATATATTGGACATTGAAAGCCTGGTTAGAAGCCAACATGTTGAGTTAATAGTGCCTGAGTCAATCTCTCACAAATCTTCAGTTTGCTCATTGAAAGACTGTCATACTCAACCTCAGGATAAAATGGGTTCTTTATAAACAAACTATTTCTGAAGTACCACAGTTTGAGCTCGTTAAATACATGTATTTACTGCCAATGTACCCAAGGTTAAGCACCAGGGTGAGCATTGATTTGAGACCAAATTCACCCCTCTTGGGTTATAATCCCTCCGCACACAGAAGCCTGCACACACACACACTTACTAAGTCACACACACAAAGATGCGCACACGCAAATATGCACACATGCAAACACACACCCAGCGCAGTTATGAAGTAGTTATAAAGTGCTGCTGAGAGGGTCAGTCCGTCCGTCCTTCCCAATATCCCGTTTGTTTACACTGTAAACTTTACAACCATCGACATAAAAAATACAATACAGCTCATAAAAGTACCAGACACACAGATGGACAGACAATTATAAAATAAAGTTTTGGACGCCTGACGACTGAAATCTAGGACTTCAAAGGGCTTTAGTCTTTTTTAATGAAGTCTTTCTCTGAAGGGAACAAAGCAGCCAGCCTCTTTATTAGAGAACAGTCACTAAGGCCCCCTTGTGGGCCCACATAACAAAGTGTGTCATTAAAAATTAACTCTGGGTGGAAGAGACTCATCCACAGAGGAGAGGAGGAGAGGGGGAGCCGCAGCCAAGAGTGGCCAGGGCCGGGTTTGGAAGTGGGCTGGGGAGTGAGTGGAGCGTGGAAGGATCTCGGAGCGCCAGCCTCTTATCATGACCGGGCCAGGCTCAGTCTCACAAGCCCCTAGCTGACCCCAATGACCTTGGAATCAGCCAACCGAGGAGGCTCAGTTTGTCCAGACCTTAGGAATGAATGTAGTATATGCTCTCTGCTGCTTCTAACTCTAATATCTACCAGCAGATACAAGTGTTACAGAGACACAAGTCACCCTTCATTGAGCGTCCATCTATTCTTCCAAGACTGCCATGAGTAGGGTCACATCCCCATCTTCAGGTCACGTGGTCAGGAAAAGCTCTGGTCCAGGGGGCTTCAGTGTTTTGGTGATGGCAACATTGTACTTCCTTTAAACAACCACTAGGAGGCAGACTCATCTGTAAACTCTGGCTGCTCTACAGACATCAGTCTGGCTTCCATCCGTCTCCTCTCCCACTCATCAAAGTCAGTCACAGCCTCTCACTCTGTCACTCCAGAAACACTGTGTATGTCATAGGAGGTCAAAAAATAAGAAAAAGTGGCGTTCCATTCCATTCGGGAAGCCGTGGCGGGGTAAAGATGATGGTTTTCCACTCTCTCTCTTTCCCCCGCTATTCACCATGTCACATCGCTCTTCGGCACAATGAGCATTGGGGAGGCGGATTGGGGAGGAGGATAGGGAGGAGGGGTGAGAAGAGCACCCATCACCCTAATAGCTCCTCATAGTGACGAGGTAATAAAGAGATGCTGGTTTTCCTCTGAAATGGGCCTGGCTGGCACAGCAGGACCATCTGGCAATGCTGTACTGCACACTCAGACTTTGGGTAGAATGGAGAAGTATTGGCATCTGATTCATAAGATCTTATGGACAAGCATGGGGTTCTGATTCATAGAACAAGTAAGATATTGGGTTTTGACTCATAACCCTGGGTAGTATCTGTGTCCTGTGAAGGGGATACAGGCCCTGATTCATTGTTGGCTCCTGACTGCACAGTGAATTTCCTTACTGGGGTTATAAGGTCATTGATCGATTGGTTAATTGACTGATTGATACGATCCCATAAAAAAGCAGTGGACCCTGATTCATAAGGCCTTGTGAAAAACACAGCCTCACCAGCTAGGCGAATTCTTCAGCCCCCAACCCAGCATCAATCACGTAGTATTTCAGCCCAAAACACTATCTCCGTGACTGCTCACAGTCGCACCGCTGAGGGCAGTTTTCATGGACGATTACATGCCTATTCATTAGATCATATTACATTTGAATTGGATTTTTTCTTTCCCTTTCTTAAATGCCATCTGAGTAATTTGGCTGAGATGTAGATTTAGTATCCCAAAAGGGGATGTATGCACTCTAACATGATTTGATTTCTAAACATGCTGATCAGCTAACTGATCTAAAGCTGATTGGCTATATTAATCGCTCCTGGGATGTGATTTGACCTCAAAGTCAAGCAGAGGTGAAAGATCATCTCATCTCTTTGACCCTACAATGACCTCTGACCTCTAATGAATCCAATGTGTTTCACAGATGGTTCTCTGCAGAGAGATTATTGGGATATTGTATGTAAAATGACTACGCTGCATTTACTCTCGCAACATGATTGACATAATATTTATTCTGCATACCGGTGCCCATCTATTAACAAAGTGTACCCTTTACAAAAATGTGTCTTTGTGCTCTTCTTAGACCCTAAGTGAGGAATTATCTAAGAATAAATAATTTTGAATGAATCCTGTTGATTTTCAGAACCATTGTCACTGATACCTCTCATCACTGGGCACGGGCACAGCTATTATCTCCTGAAACCTAAGCCCTGTCCGCCCTCCACTTCTGATGACAGGGTGTGTGTTTGTGTGTGTATTCGTGCGTGTGGGTGCGACTGTGGGTATGTCTGCAACCGTGGGTATGTGTGCACACTTGTCTCTGTGTGTATGTCTGTGGGAATGTGTATGTGTGTTTGTGTGTGTGTGTGTCATTATATGCGGAAGGCGTATGGCTCTTTGGTCCTTAGCACAGGGAGACCGCGTCGGGTGTCATAAATACGGGGGTGGACGGGAGAGAAAGAGGCAATTTGGATCCTCATTAAATTTTCAAAAGTCCTGATGGTCTTCTGAAAATTGAACCAACTGTTCCAAAGCAACCTTAATTTAATGCTACAGTAAGTGCAAATTAGTTTCACAAAAATTATTTTTAATCACACTCGGCCTAGTTAATTTGCTGTGTGGTAATTTTCTCCTTGCTTCCCCTTAACCCTCGCTCTTGCACATCAGGCATGGTGACTTTGACTCTGATCTGTGTCAACCCTAGCACTGCTACTAATTCAAACTATTTCTCCCTTGTTATCAATGCTTTCTTTTGTACACCTCTTGTCCCCCCTTCCCACTATCAGCGTAGATCGTTCCTGTATGCCAGTGGAGGCTGCTGAGGGGAGGAAGGTTCATGATAATGGCTGGAACTGAGCAAATGGAGCAACATCAAACACATGGAAACCATATGTTTGATGTATTTGATACCATTCCACTGATTGTGAGAGATTGACCTTTCCTCATTTAAGGTGCCACCAACCTCATATGCTGTATGTCTGGACAACAACTATCGTTCTTGTCTCGGCAACCAAGTTAATTATCCTTGGTAAATAGTCAATCGTATGCCATGGCAACAATGTTCTGAAATAGAATCTCGGGTTTTTCCTGTTGCTCATTGGAGTGTTTAGAACATTCTTTGCAGATGTAGAAGAATGAAAGACAAAAAGCAAAAAGATACTTGACAAGACCAGATCATGTTAAGTTATGAGTTGTACTTCTGGGGTTTGCTGAAGGAGAGGTGAAGTGGCTTGGTGAAAGGAAGAAAGCGTTTGTTTTTTCCATGTGTTGTGCGCTCATGTATCCACAGACAAAACTTCAACATGCACAGACCCACACATCAGTGATTCTCTGAGCTCGTTCAAAGCAATGCAATTTCACTGTAGGAGGATGGAAGAGTGTGAGCCACGTTTTCATCAAGGTAAGTCCCAAAGGAGGCATACTTCTGTTGGGTGGCCTTGGTGTAACAAAAACATATTTTGGTTTCCAATACATCGAGTTTCTGTCCCTGAGATGTATTAAACACTGTCCTGTCACTAGTCACTGAAGTGGTTGTTTAGAAGAAACCATCTTTGTCAGTGGATCAAATGGTCATTCAATCTGTACTTGATTCCCCATTGTATGATGGATTCTGAGAAAAACTGAGAAATATTACTATTAAGAATACTAAAGCTACGAATACTTACTGATAATATATTTTTTAAAGTATTTAATCAGTACAAAGGTTCATTTTAAAATAAATATTGAATAATCTCAATGTTTTTCTTTCTCAGTATTTACAGCTGAACAATGTGTATGCATTGGTAAGTGTTTTTTATAGGCTAAAGAGTAAGAAGCCTATATTATGAATGTACTGTCACACACCCTAATCCATCCATTAGCCATCGATTTCTCCCAGATTTCTCCCAGTTAAATTAGGTCTAATTGAAGATAATCAGCGATGGTAACACTTGTTATTATGGTACATAAAAAACAAACATAATCTGTTCTCCTTCAAGTGGTCAATATGGTAAAAGGGTCTGTTTTAGACATGGACAGAAGCACAAAAACCCTGCACAGACAATGACCATGATTAGAGAATATACATCAAACACTGTGCTGTCTATTTTAGGCACATGAAGGTGCCCCGCGGACTATTTCAGGTCAACTTCATTATTACCTTTGTGATTGCCATGACGATTATCTACCAAGTTGCACTATTTCTATTGTCCTCCCCAGAAGCCATTAAAGAGAAGCTGATGGAGGGAGGGAGTGGAGAAGAGGAGGCGGGCTGGTCTAATAACACACTACCTGGGTGAAGATTGCATTTAATCGTAGGCAGACGTGGCGGTACGACAGAGGAATATTGGAAATGCTAATTGGCTTTTAGTGTTGGGCTGAACAGGGGAGCGCTTTTGTGCCTTGCTCATCGGGGCTGAACGTTTTTCCATCGTTCACAGATGGAAATAAAGTAGATTTTAAGGGATGTGTTTCCCTTACTGGCGGCATCCTTTTTTTATTGGACACAGGCCTCCTCACATTGCCAGAGGGCTTCAGATTGCTACGGCATGCTGTCTTGCTGCAACAAGTCTGCAGCTTCATATGTACAGTATATTAGGCTAAGTTGTGGGTTCATTGACTGGAAGCCTTATGTGAACGACAGACTAATAAACCGCAGGGTATATGTTATGAGAGAATAGCTGTGTGAGAAGACATGAGCCACTGGAAGTGTGTGTTTATTATTTGATCATGTACATGTACACATTGATGTACATTATGGCTTACTACTGCAATGCACGTTTGATTGATTTAGTTGGTTTGAGTCCGTGGTCTTTATTGCATGGTCACTGAAGACAGTCTTTCTGTCCCATTGGCGAGGAGTTCACAGAAGGCAACTCAAAACAAGATAAATATTTGGGGAAAACCACCAAATTCCAAAATTGTCTCTTCTCCGAGATGGCACATTTCCTTCAAGAAGCTGCGCAGGAGGCTCGGGTCTGACTTGACTTGGAGAGAGTACGGAGAGGGGGAGGAGAAGAAGAGGAGAGGCTCCATCTGTCCATGGCTCTGGGGGTTCACAGACCGTTACAAGTTCATCAGGAGGAAGAAGGAGTCTTGGGCAGGACTCGTCCAACACAGCCCTCTCTCTGCCATCTCACTGGCTCTGTTTGCCAACAATGGGATGGACAACAAGAGCACATATGGCTCCCAAAAATCCTCACATACGGCTCAGAAGGTTTTAAAGCCAACTACGTTTTATTGTAATAGGTAAAAGAAAGTTGTAAAAAAAGATCCTATCATTTCAAAGTATGTACTGTCCATATGGGGTCCTGTGGGGACAGTGTGTGTGCGTGTATGCTTGTGTGTTTATGTGTGTTTGTATTGTGCTTATGTGTAGAGGGGGATCAGGTGGGTCAGCTTTGTCCCTCATCCTGGCAGACAGTGACCATCTGGACGAGGGGGTTTGAGTCAGAAACCGTCGAGTGCTGTGACCCTTATCCCCACGCCACCCCAGATGCCCCCTGCCCCCTCTCTGGGGTCCCCCTTCACACAGGAAGATCAACAGCCGCTAAACACGACAACAAACCAGTGAAAGTGTCAGAATACACCAGAAACGACATCTGTCAGGGCAGTTATTGGACAGAAAACAAAAACTAGGTGGATAAATGAGAGCAAAATGAATTCCGTTATGTCAGCTGGCCAAAAACCGCCGACACCCATCAACACGATTAATTTGGGGCCTTATTATCAACGAGGGGAAGGGAGACTAAGATGCATGTTGTTATTGGGCAGCAAGTCAGGTTTCCTCACACATCATTGGCTTTGGAGTGTGAGGGACTGTGGCAACATTAGAGGTGATGGGGCAAGGTACTAGGTCATTGTTGGGTGCTGTAGAGCCTCTCACTAGTTTGCCATTTTTCTCTCTCAGTTGTTTTGGGTGACAGATGGAGGGGGGGGGGGGTTATGACTGTAAATCAACCAGATTAGATGCAGTGATTACCCCCTCAGGCTCCGAACAGGACTGCCATGCACACAGAGATGGGCAGTATTTCTGTTACATTTATTTGAAATATGTATTTTGTCATTTGTATTACACTAGGCTGAACAACACTCCAATGTATTGTGTAACAAGAAACTTGAGAGCTTTAATATGTATTTTCAAAATACAAAATACTTTTCTATACCATTTGTATAGTGTTTCACAAATGTGTGGCCCCCTTTCACCCTGCATTGGTATCAGAAATCTGATGGCACTATGGTGTGATAAGAGCAGTGGCGACCCGTCATTCAGGGCAGGTGAGGCAGAGCCCCACATTTTTAGCAAACAAAAAATGGGCTTGCCTATTTTTCATGTTTTTTTGGCATTAATACGTGTCACATATCTGTTTGCAAACAATGTAAAAAAAAACATAGATCATTGAGTTAATAAAGCCGCATACAAACATCTTCTTTGTTTCTTGAGTAAGGCAGCTCCAAAATGCAGGTGTTTCAGTCTAGTTCAGTGCTTTCTGTGGTGGTGGTGGTGGGGCAAGCCAAGAATGCTCAAGGTCATTGGCCACGGATAAAATGATGTCAAATCCCGTTATATCTAAAGTAGCTATGATTGGACTGATCAACATCATACTTTCAAAATCTTAGCCAGCAGTCATCATCATGAATAAAGTCGACAATCTACGGGCAAATCATTTTTAATCCTTGTCATATGAAGAGAAAATATAAATTATAGATAAAACGTATCGGTGCTCATCGGCTATTGGACATAAACATTACACAACAAGTTGGAAATTGGAAATTCAACAATGAGTGGTTTGGAAGGAATCAGTGACAGTGGCTAACTGCAAGCATTGCAAAGCAATCACTAGCCAGCTATTCAGTGGAGTGGCTGTGTGGTCCCAAATCTGGGCTTAAGGGGCTCTTAAAATGATAAACATTCAACATTGACCATGCTGTCAATGAATCATGATTTGTGCCGCACTCAAAACAACTGTTAACTCGGAACTGCAGTGAGTTCAAGACAACTTGGAAGTCGGGATTAAAAGACTGGGAAAATACTTTTTGAATGGTCATCCAACTCGTAGTAAATCTGGCCTCTTTCTAGAGCTACCTGACATCATCATGATTCAACCTTGTTTTTTTCAGAGTTCCCAATTGTTTTGAAAACACCATAAATCCAGAGAATGCCAGACTTTGATGACAAAATTTGCCCACAAAGGACCGCCGCACCACCACCTTGTTCAAACGAGCACAACAAGGTAAGTCGAAAAATTCTGCTGCATAAATTATGTAATATGCAAGGGTATGTGTACTGTAGCTAAGAAAGTAATACTGTTCTGACTTGGTGGTGCACATGTAGCCTATAACCTGTTTTAAATAAATGTAATCATTGATTATTGTAAGAGCTTTCATGGTGTGCTTATATGCCCCCTTTAGTTATCCTACGGTTCTGACTTGGTGTACAGGTTACTAGTCCAACACTGTAAGAACAGCCCATGTTCTGAATTCTGTAAAAAAAATGTTTACCTTTATTTAACTTGGCAAGTCAGTTAAGAACAAATTCTTATTATTAATGACAGCGGGTTAACAGTGGGTTAACTGCCTGTTCAGGGGCAGAATGACAGATTTGTACCTTGTCAGCTCAGGGGTTTGAATTTGCAACCTTCTGGTTACTAGTCCAACTCTCTAACCACTAGGATACCCTGCCGCCCCAAAGGTGCTAAACATTTAAAGGTGCTAAACAAAGAGTTAAATTGACTACATCTGTTCTAGCTCGCACATTAATATCTTAATCGAAATTACGGATTGCCTCTTATCCGCTTGTCGTCCCCTAATGGCATAGTTTGTACATTTCAATTGTCATTAGAAACCACAGTTGTTTCAGCAAGTCAGCCATATCAGCTATGTTTTTTTAAAGGCAGTAAATGAGGCTGAATGAACTGTTTCGCTGCCAGACAAGGCTCTGCTGATAGCCAGGTGTAGCAGTGGTAAGATGTTGGGACAGCTTTATGTAGGCCCTAACAGTTTGTGGGCACCGTTTGTCACCGTTAGTGTGCAATGAATGTATTGTTTAGTGTTGTGTTGTGTAGTGGCTTTGCTGGCATGCATCCCACTTTCTATTTATTTTGCCCCAGAAGGAGTTGCTGAAATCGCCACTGAGCATCTGCTAAATGAACTAAATATAAATGTATATGTAAAAATGTACAATTCCAAAACATGCTCAGTATTACTGTAATTAGCATCTTATCCTGAGTGACTTACAGTCAGTGCATTCTAAGGTAGATAAACAACAACACATCACAGTCATAGCAAGTAAAACGTTTCTGTTACCATTACTGAGAATGTTGTTGCTGTTCGGGAGGCTACTTGCAAATGTATTTCTGCATTTTAAAATCGAAAATTAAATGCATTTCAAAGTACAAGTATTTTGTAGTTTATTTTGATACATTGATCATTATTTTATGTAATTGTATTTTGTAATTTTTGCAGCCAGGTTACCCGTGATACAATTCAGTATATCTCCATCCATGTCTGTGTCACGCCCTGACCTTAGATATCTCTGTTTTTCTATATGTTTTGGTTAGGTCAGGGTGTGACTAGGGTGGGTACTCTAGTTTTTGTATGTCTATGTTGGCCTGATTTGGTTCCCAATCAGAGACAGCTGTTTATCGTTGTCTCTGATTGGGGATCATATTTAGGTAGCCATTTTTCTCATTTGTGTTGTGGGATCTTGTCTATGTATAGTTGCCTTAGTGCACAGCTGTAGCGGCACATTTCGGTCGGTCGGTCGGTCGGTCGGTCGGTCGGTCGGTCGGTCGGTCGGTCGGTCGGTCGGTTGTTTTGTAAGGTTCAGTTTATTAAAATGATGTGGAACTGTACTGACGCTGCGCCTTGGTCTCATCATTAAGACAAACGTGACAGTCTGAGGTTGTGGAAACCGATGCTAGGGGCAACAATATTTATTTAAAAATGAACCTTTGTACTGATTAAATACTTGTTAAAATATATGATCAGTAAGTATTAGTAGCTTTAGTTTTGCTAGAGCATAAAAAATGGTGGATCGGTGTAGGCAGCTGACTAAATCAAAAGGCTTCAAGTTCAAATCCAGCAATATACATTTGCTTTTGAAAAAATGTTTTAAATCTATCCCAACCCATAACCTTGACCTTAACCATTTGGAGTTAATGCCTAACCTGAACCTTAAACACTTTAAAATTTGATTTGACATTTGAGAAACATGGATGAACGTCTATTCCTGCTGTGAGGATATACATTTTTGCCCATCCCTGCATGCATAAGGTGAGCGTCGGGTGAAGCTATCAGTCTCTCTCTCACACACACACACACACACACACACACACACACACACACACACACACACACACACACACACACACACACACACACACACACACACACACACACACTATTGGACAGATAGTGATACACTAACCCGGTTTCCATCCAACCTTTTTATGTGAGTAAAGTGCATGAACAATGTCATGACAGGCCTGATAGAAACAGAACATTTTTCGGTAAACTTTCCAAATGTTGACAAAACAAAATATGCTAGCCGAGGTGGGATATTTTTGGGTTGGTAAAATTTATTAGGATAGAAATGTCGTTGGAAATGCCTTTATTCGCAAATATCAATATAATAACCATATCGAAGTTCATGTTCTCGTCGGGACTCGTTGGGAAAGCATGCAGTTTATTAGACTACAGATGAAATAAGTTACGATGAACTTCACATGGTGGTGAAAGTGCAAGGTGATGAGCTTCATGCTCCTTTCCAATAAATATCGAGGGTCTTATTCTGGTGACATGATGATCAGTGTTTGACTGTCGTTTGAAAAAGTGTAATAATCTCATCATATAGGCTGTATACGTGTGCTTTAGTGTTGCCTAGAGCACACGTGTCAATATCAGAGTGGGCACACTCGCGATATCTTTTTTTGTGAGAAAACAATTATTGAAGTTGAAAATGCAATGGAAAACCACTCAACTTGTATTTTTTATTCCGTACATAGGAATTTAAGTGCACATGTTATTTTCTATGTACTACGTCATCATGCCTTTTATCTGCAACATGTCAATTTGTTGGAAACATCTATGTGGAAACATCTATGTGGGGAAAATACACCTATTGTTTTTATGATAATTTTTTAATATTCAGATGAAAATCTGTCACCAATTGGATGGAAACCTAGATATTGATGCAAATAAAAAAATGTTGTGGAAGAATGAAAGATAAGAGGAGATGGAGGTGCCAAGGGGAGGGGGTATATGCATGTCAGGGAGTGACTGGGATGGGGAGAGACTAGAGAAGTGAGGCTCAGGTAGAGGAGGGTTATAAAAGCTATAAAAACTCTGTTTCATAATTGAAATTATGTTAGCTGACAAAGATGATGTTGTTTATTTACTGCAATCATCCAGAGGACGCTGTGTCTCAGCAACAAATGGTGCTTTTGTGAAGGATACAGCCTCCCTAAAACGAATGGGGATTGTCAATTAAATAGACTCCACAGTTTGTCAAGGCTGAGTAGGCATTAAACGAGAAAGACAAATTAATTGAAACGATCATTTGGGTCTGGTTTTTCAGAGTCCAACTATGGGATTCTGTAACAGGATATGATACCAATTGGGAGCACAATTCAGGAAGAAAATAACTTCACTCCCAGCTCTCTCTTTCATCTTTTATTTTCTTTCTTTCTTTTTAAATAATGCCACGTATGTACCATACATCATGTACCAGACATTAGTTCATGGTAATGCCCACACATTAAGGTAATATACACTAGGGGGATGGAATTTATGGTAATTTGCTGGGTTAACATTGGACACTGAGTGGCTGACACAGCCAAAATGATTACAGGTCTAACCATGAGGGTTCCAATGGACCCAACCCCTCTTCCGGTGATTATGGCTCATTTTAGCTTTGCTGGAAAATGTTGTCTGTGTCTGTGTGTGTGTGTGTGTGTGTGTGTGTGTGTGTGTGTGTGTGTGTGTGTGTGTGTGTGTGTGTGTGTGTGTGTGTGTGTGTGTGTGTATGAATATCAAATATCAAAGACATGTAGGTGAACACTCCTCTTCAGTGTAATTTCATAGCAATTAAACATAATTAGAATTGGAATTCAATAAAAGTGATTAACATGGAAGGCAGACATCAAAGCGCTCCACTTAACAAATGAAGAATTTCATTCCAAACGTATATCCATTTTCATAAATGTTGGTCAATTTGCCTTTACTGTTTAAAGAAATTATGTTGTTCAATGACAGACAAGTATTTGTTTAAAATCTATCACTTGATGGTTCGTTTCAGAGGGACAAATAATGTTTTTTTGCTAAATGCTATGTATCCGCCTTATTTTCAGAGAAATAAGTAGTACTGCTAGGTTTTACACAGTCAAATGTAACACACCATTTTTTCTCCATAAAAAACTGTACAAATTATACATTTGTGACATCAATATTTAAGAAAAATATTCTATACAGTTATCTGTATGTAAAACGTTTACATTTTACATTGTAGTCATTTAGCAGAGGCTCTTATACAGAACGACTTACAGTAAGTGCATTCGTCTTAAGATTGCTATGTAAGACAACCCCATATCACAGTTCAATATACAGGAAGAGAACTTCCCATTGCAGTTAAACAATGGATATATGGCATTTAGAAAAAAACACATTTTCATACACATCTAAAATCTACAAATAGTAATCTGAGAAGAGCAATATTTTACACACACATGAAGGCATCCATAAGCAATCATTTCTGAGGAAAAAACACAAATATCAAACATCGCGTTTTGGAAATAAACTTTTCAAATATCAACTCAGAAATAGGCTCCTGCACATTAGCTCTCCATTACTGGCTATATCTCATTATGATTACTCTGGTTACTATGGTGAACATTCCTCTGTTTCCCAGTGGTGAGGGAGCTATGGACAGTGTGGGTCTACACAGGGTCAGAGACAAACAGTGGATGGTGTGTATGTGTGCGTGCCTTCGTGTGTGCATGTGTGCATGCGAACCAAGGGAGTGGTCAGAGACTAAAATAAAGACTGAAGTTGTAGGGCATCTCTCACTTCTCAGGTCAACACTGCACAAGTTATCTCAGAGAGAGAGTGACGTGAGAGCATCAGCACATTGATAGACCACCTTGCCGTTATTAATAAATCATACACCCAAGTGTTGTGTTATTGAGCTGTGTGGAGTCACTGATTGTCAAGCCCTTTGAACAGAAGGGAGGAGGGGGATGATGCTGGTGAATGGTGCATGGTACTGGGGATTCTATACTGTTGATGCATGACCCTGCCCACTGTAATTTCATTGAAATTACTTGAAAACAATACTGATTCAACCAGTGTGTACCCAGTGGGTGGCTTTTGTAAATGTACACTACACTGAGCTTATGAGGTTTTATTGCCTAATTGAGAGCTTATAATAAAAAATAAAAAGTGCTTATGATCCATGACAAGCAAGCACACACACGTACCCACCCAGGCTGGCAGTCACACACACACACACAGACACAGACACAGTGGGGGCCCATATTAGCAGATGCACACAGCACAGTTTTTCCTCTCGATCTAATGTATGTATGAGCATATACTGCCTACATAATGGGCTACATTTGTGTCTTACGACTTTCAAGATCTTTCTGACATGGCTCTATGTCTCTACAGTAGATACCCCAAAGGAGTCCTTAGAGATGAGTCAACATGGATTGTGTATGCAGCCATTCATCTCCCCTGTATAATATCAGAGTGGAAGCTGCAATGCAGTGAGGATGCCCTGCCTCCTTATTCTATAGCAATTTATTATTAGTGGATGGTATTCCTTAGAGTAAACAATACCACATCAATTCTGTGTCCACACGCTGCAAGGTACTACGGAATTGTACCCCTTTCCTCTCTCTCACTCGGCTCTTTTCTCCCTCCTCTACATGTCTCTTATGCTATATCTATGTCTTATTCTCTCTCAAACACACAGAAAACACAGTCCCTCTGTCTTCCTTTCTCCCTACGTATTTTTCTTTCATTCTCACTCTCTCTCCCTCCTCCTCTACTGCATTGGAGTGAACAGTTCATTAGCAGATGCCAATAAGCCCTGTGTAGCGTGACAACATGTTCTCAAACAAATTAGAGCCCTAAAGACAACTGGTATATTGTTATTTTCAATCCTCCATCATGTGTTCATTAATCTTCATTTAGACATGATGAGTGTGGCAAACAAATGAAATTATAAAACAAACACACCCATTCCCCCAAGCTATTGCAGAGAAATACGATTTCTAAATGCCTTTTGATTAATTTAGATGATTAGCTCCTAAATATATCACCAGCTCACTAAAAAGTCATTAAATACATGCTTGACTACTAAGTATATTTAAACCTCCCGCTTTGAGCTGGCTGTGTCAATGTGTAATACATACAGTACATGCATAATCTATGAGCAAAATTACTGTTTTAACTCAAATAGCCACAAAATCCCGAGTTTGAAAGCAACTGTTTTTCTGGAAGCTGTGCTGCGCCATTTTCCCAACATCCCCCCCCCACACGTAGACCAGCCCCCTTGCAATTTGAATTCAACAAATGAGCCTCAGCCCCTCGCCATATGAGCCTTTGTGAAAAAAATACTGTATTGTATTTGTTGTGCTGTTTATCCTGTTAGAAATGTAGCTTAATTAAATTGATTAATATCATGGTGTCTCTATTCCAAGGAAAAAACGAAAATGCATTTTACAGTAGCCTATGTAGGCATCAGGGTTTCCGTTAGGAAAATATGACACTGTACAACGTGACCGATTGACTGCAAGTGAAAAGCAAAATAATTCTAACATTTCCACACCCTAATTGTAGGCTAACCAATACCCAGATGGAAATTCCGTGAAAATAAAAATCTGATTGATTTATCTAGACCAGTCCCCATGCTTGTTTCAAAGCAGTGCGAAACGGTGCTGAAATAGTTGACCACACGCGGATAGGATATTGCTTCAAATCCTATTATAACAATTGGATGACTTTGGGTGTTTCAGTAGGCTAGAATTTGTTGCTTTAAATTGCATTAGCCTACTTTATTCCAATATATCTGTCACTCAGTGCTATTTATTTCCATAGTAATTCCTCATGGATCCATCCAGATGTGGTTAGAAAACATATGGCGGGCTATGCAAAGAGATGTGCGAAGTGACATGCCTCACAAACATCCATGAATACATTTAAAGTCCCTAAACTCGGCAAGAGTCTACTGTCCTGCTGATAGTCCATTAAGGGTAGATGGCTTCTTTTGATTCCAATATATTGGAAAGGCTGCTAAAACCTTTTACACCTGGCCCAAAGCATTGTTGCGTACTTACAGTACAGTGCACTTTCACTCCACTCTGTACCAATGCCAGCAGGTTATTATTTCTATTGTTGTTATCTATTCGGTAACATTCCACAAGTAAATGTAATAAATAAAACGGATATATTAAATAGCTCACGTCTTGAAAATATGTGAAACTTTTTATATTTTTTTTAACATCTTTACATAGTAACGGAGGCTTCATGGCTTCGCCATTAATTTAACAGACATCCCATATTCAGTCAACACATATATTTTAAGAACATAATGGAATATAACAGACCATTTTCATTTCTCTTAGAGTAAAACCCTACAGTGTAAAAACTGTTTTAGTAAGTAATAAGCTACGGTCCAGATACAGTTTCTTCTGACAAAGTCTAAAAAAAGTTACATTTATTTAGTGTGCGCGTGGGACAGAGGAAGAGCAATCTTACACTATTGTTCTAAATTCAATCACTCACTTCTTCTTCAGTTTCATAATTCAGTTAATTCAAATTCAATTGTAATACATTTTGTCACCCCCGTTCAATGACTCCAAATCGCTTTGCATGTGCTCCATAGGAATAACTGTCACGACTTCCACCGAAGATGGTCCCTCTCCTTGTTTGGGCGGCATTTGGCGGTCGACGTCACCGGCCTTCTAGCCATCGCCGATCCACTTAATTTTCCATTTGTTTTGTCTTTGTCTTACACACCTGGTTTCAATTCCCCAATTACTTGCTCATTATTTAACCCTCTGTTCTCCCATGTTTGAGAATGCCAAGAGTGTGAAAAGCTGTCATCAGGAAGCTAGTGGTTAGAGTGTTGGACTAGTAACCGGAAGGTTGTGAGTTCAAACCCCCGAGCTGACAAGGTACAAATCTGTCGTTCTGCCCCTGGACAGGCAGTTAACCCTCTGTTCCTAGGCCGTCATTGAAAATAAGAATGTGTTCTTAACTGACTTGCCTGGTTAAATAAAGGTAAAATGAAAAAAAAGGCAAAGGGGGGCTAATTTGAAGAATCCAAAATATAAAAACTATTTTGACTTGTTTAACACTTTTTTGGTTAAGACATGATTTCATGTGTGTTGCTTCATAGTTTTGATGTCTTCACTATTATTCTACAATGTAGAAAATAGTAAATATAATAAAAAGCCCTTGAATGAGTAGGCGTCCAAACCTTTGACTGGTACTGTATATAAATAGATGAAAAGACATTAAAATCAGAATTACTGCCGATTGTTTGTATTGATTGTGCAACCTGGTGCTACTGCACAAAACAAAAAACATGTGCCAGTCATTCAGATCTGTCAGTGCTACAGCCCTGTGATCTAGCATCTCTGTGATAATTAGAAGCTGTGTTTTAGAGCCTGGCTTCATGCCTCTTAATCACTGTGATTTCCTCTGATCTCCCCTTAAAACACCACTATTTACTCCCGACAATTACCGGAGCATCTGTGGGAGCACAACGCATACACACTCCTGTCCTGTTCCCCCTTGAACATCACTCCATCGCCTGCTTGTGTCCACTGACAGGGCCATGGAGAAGAATCCTAATGAAGGCTTTTTTTTTGTAACACTTTGGGTTTCTATAATAAAGAAACTCTCTCTCTCTCTCTCTCTCTCTCTCTCTCTCTCTCTCTCTCTCTCTCTCTCTCTCTCTCTCTCTCTCTCTCTCTCTCTCTCTCTCTCTCTCTCTCTCTCTCTCTCTCTCTCTCTCTCTCTCTCTCTCTCTCTCTCTCTCTCTCTCTCTCTCTCTCTCTCTCTCTCTCTCTCTCTCTCTCTCTCTCTCTCTCTCTCTCTCTCTCCTGAAAATAAAGCAGGGTTTGTGATTAAATTACATCTCTATTCACTCTAAAAGGCTTCCCGCTGTTGCCTGCTAAAATACCAGAATGCCAGTGAACCTCATAATTTATGACTGTAAGTCACAATGAAGGGTGCAAAAGAGTGCTATGCACAGATAGTTTTGGACCATGGCTACAGGTCAGCTGACATTTAGGCTTTAATCTGGTCTGTACAAAAATGGTGATATTTGTGTGCACAATACAACCTAAAACTGCACTCATAAACCCTATTGTGTCCATGTTGTCTGGAGAGCTGTAACCTTGACAGTGAACTGGGCATCTGAATATGTACGTCTTAGTCATTGTTGACAAACCCGTGTAGAGCACAGTACAGAGAGATGAGGAGCATGAGGAGATTTGAAGTCACTCTGTCTGCTGAGGTATTGTCTCCGAGGGCCCGGGGTCCCATCACGTGTGACCCCATTCTCAGCTGGCCCAGATACAGGAGCTATAGAGCTATACACTGGATTATTGTCCCCCTCAGCTCCCTGAACAAAGACATAGAGAGAGAGAGAGAGATGTTAACATATGTTTCCCATGCCAATAAAGCCCCTAGAATTGAATTGAGAGAGAAAGGAGTAGGAGTACCACCTCCATTGTCGTGATATTTACTGCATGTCTGAGAAGACCCATTTTAATGACGTCATAAATCAATATGTGAATCATTTCTCCCACTAGCTAAATTATGAGTCAACAATATGTAGTACTGCTACACTCTACACTGTGTGCAAAAGATAAAGTTATACACCAGGGCTGCAATCAGTACATTTTTACGTTCTGAATCGTTCAATTGAACAGAAATGGTGCTGTACTGAACGAACAGGCAGTTAAAGAATGGGTAAGGGTTGTGGGTTGGGGAATGCCTTTGAAATATGTCACTTATTGCTTTAAGCCACACATCGCCACACCCACGAAATGGGAGCAAACGTACCTCAAAGTCACTTCAAGAACGTACGAGAACGTTTTGGGGAAACGTGTCGTTCAGTACAAACCGTTCCACAACGTAACAAATGTTCAAGCGAACTGAATGCACCTCGACAGGCTGCGAACCTCGTAGGGTGAGTTGAATACCCCTGCCCTATAGTGAATGAGGACTTATGGGGATATGAGAGGATTGAATAGGTATAATCAATATGGTAATATCTCTGCTTTGCTCTTTAATAGGCTAGGTTGAAGATTTGCCATCTTGCTTATCCACAAGTGCATAGGGTGTAGGGTTCAGGGGTCGTTTTGGGATTGGGCCAATATTTTAGTTTTTAGCATGTTAGACATAATTTTCTACTTACTTTTAGTCTTGAAGCATCATCCAGACTGTTGTCTTGGTCAAAGTTCCATTAATGAGATGTAGTTGCTTGGTTGTAGTGGACAGACTAACCCAAAAGCGTGCTTCAAAACATTCTAGAAAATTCTAGACTATTATGTTTTCGGGGGAAAAACGGATAAGGGAAAGAAGAAGCATTTCACTAGCTAGCACAGGGATAAGGATACGGATAGCCTACATGTCGAAGAAGAAGCTACATAGCTAGTTGGATTGCTAAAGACGACTCAAAAATGTGTATTTCCAAATTGTGAAAATCAATTTAGATCATACTACACGGGAATCCACTTTCATCGACTTCCATTACATGATCAAGAGAGATTGAAGTTGTGGCTAACTGTGCTTTATTTGAACGTACATACCCCAAAGGACAAACTCCAAGGTGTTGTGGTTTGTAGCAAACCTTTTACCCCAGAAGACTACAGTCATGGGAGTGCTGAAAGCAATCTTCAAGAGCACTGTTGTACCAAACACCAGGACTCAACAGTCATCTGGGAAAGCGGAGAAAACGTATGTAATGTTTATATTTCGCTAAGCAGCTAGCTATATGGTAATAAATGTAATATCGCTATGTCAAAATGCCTAGCAAAGTATGTATTGTCATGTGTGTGTAAACAAGGGTAGGTACTATTATTGCAATGTAAATAGCCTGTCATCACAACACGTAGCTAATACACTTGAAATACAGTATGTCACAACTAAGAAACATGAAGAAAATAGCCCTGCAGAATTTCTCATCAATTGTGTCCCCCTCTCTTTTAGGTTGAGGGAGTTGATGTGAGAACAGAAGAAGATCCCCACACGCACGATAATGGCCCGCCAGAGGAGATGTAGTTTGCTGCAGTTTCTCAGTCCACCACAAAACAAAAACAAATTCCCAGCACTTCACACGGTGCCTTGCCAAAGACTACACATTAGATTACAGCTGACCAGTTCAGAGCAGCCCAGCAAAAAACAATATAAACCTTTGTCATCAGGGAGTTATTTTGCTGTACCTATACCCTGGAAACAGAGTATACTGTAGGTATTGTTTTACTACAGCCATGACAGTGATTATTTCAATACTTACATTATAGAGCAAAGCGTTAATCCAGTTAAATACACAGACAGCTTTTTATTGCTATATTTTGCAGAATTTCTAAGTGGTGTTAGTGAAATGACACCAAAGGTGAGATGTAATCAGTGTCACAAATTATATTACCCATTTCAGAAACTCAAAAGTGTTCCTGTTACGACTTCTAGGAGTAGTGGGTGCTGAGTCAGGCGCAGAGAGCAGAGGGTAAAGGACAACTGTATTTATTCCAGAGAAATGTTGGTCACGCCAAAACACCAGGCGCATACAATGACCGGCCCAAAAACAGGACACAAACAGTCCGGAGAAATATAGAAAATATCACACCACAAAACGAACAGCTAGCTATATGGTAAGTTTAAGTAGCCCACAATCACAACCTAAACACAAAACAGGTGCAACTAATCAGACAACACTAAATGAACCAGAAAAGGGGATCTGTGGCAGCTAGTAGGTCGGCGACGACGACCGAACAGGAAGAGGCACCATCTTCGGCGGGATTCGTGACAGTTCCAATGCATACAAATTCAAGAAAAGTTTTAATTACACCCCTATCAAACCGAACTTAAATCATAATGTCTTATCAGTGTCACAAAGTGAATGACCCTTGACCCCTTTGAGTAGTTCCTAAAACAGTTTTTAGTGTGATGTTTACGGTCTCTTAGAAATGAGTAATGTAATATGTAAATCTACCTACAAAAGTAATTGTTACTGTTCCTTGTACATTAGCAAGAGTCGGCGGTTCAGGCTGGACAAACAGAGGAAACACAAGAAGCACAACCACATGCACCTCCAGAATAACAAGACTCATTTATGGACATCACCATGACTTCAGTGGAGACCCCTATGGATTCTGCAGTACCAGACAGCAGCAATTCTGCCTCTACTCATGGGTCATCTGAGCTTGCCTGAATGGACACAGTGGAAAATGGCAATCAGGCCCTGATGTGCATGGAATGTTAGAAAACAGCCGATTAGCTGGGTCATCTATCTTGTTCACTGAAACTACATAAACAGATGTCGCTGATTGGGCTGTCATACTCAAGGTGTCTTCATACTTGACTCAAGGTGATAGAACAGGCGTACCTTGAATACCAGACTGTCAAGATGGCCATGGTTGATTGTCCAGAAATAAGAAGGAATTGGAGTGGAGGTGTGCGGGGATGGCTGTTTCGACAGTCCGGGCTACTCAGCAAAATACACAAACTACAGCTTTAAGGATGATGCCACAAAGGAGATAATCCACTTTGAGCTGATTCCGGTTAGTAGACTATTAGTTATTTTTTTAAGAGTAGACATACAAACCGCTCATATAGCATCGTCATGTCTAGATGTTCACTGTTTGTCCTACAGGTTACAGAGGCCACCAGCTCTGTTGCCATGGAAACGGTTGATTTTGAAAGGAGACTTGAGTATTTACTAGACAATGGAATTAATGTAGATTGGGTGGCCACCGACAGATCGCCATCCATCCGCAAGAAAATCTGAGACTCATACCCTGACATCAAAAATGAGTTTGACACCTGGCATGTAGCTAAAATTAAGTTGCACATCTAAAATGTGAGGCAACCACGACTGCACTACTACAACATTGTATATACTCTAGGTCATACTCAAATTATCTTTATGTATTGTGGCGACCCTGGTTTGTAAGCGGAGACAGACTCTATTTAATACCATGGTATTGTGGCAGAGTTGATAGCGCACTGGCCTTTGGGCTGGAGGGTTGAGGGTTTGAGCAACACTCCATACACTTAAAAAAGTGCTATCTAGAACCTAAAAGCGTTATTTGCCTTTCCCCATACAATAATCCTTTGAAGAACCTTTTTTGGTTCCAGTTAGAACCCTTTTGGTTCCAGGTAGAACTTTTTTTCTAAGAGTGTACCTGTTTCATTACACTGGTGTCATAAATGGGATGACGGCTGTGAGGCCATCGGAACGTACTGTCCATATGGGTGAAAGGGCTGAGATTATGTTGTGCCTTGTTGTGTTGTGGTGCACTTCAGCTTTTGCGGGGTCCAGCATGCCAGCCACCTGCTGTCTTCCAATCAAAGGACTGCCTGGGATGTTTGGAGACAGGCGTCCTTGTGGTTGGTGGACAGCGGGGAGCTGGAGGGAGGGCTGGACATCTCAGGTTCTGATGTATTGCCATGTTTCTTTGGTTCTATTTCTTCGACGTCCATGACAGAGTAGGATACCTGTTGTTTGTGCATTGATTTATTTGGCGTAGGCTACGGCCAAACAGCAGCCTGTGGGAGTTCAGGTTAATAAAACATTCTATTCAAGAACTCAACCCTCTGTGAAGAACATTATTTTATTTATGATCTAATGAGGTCATTACAGCATGCTGTCGGCCAGAATAGATATCCCTGCTTATAAACCCGGGTCGCCACAGTATTATCCACACGTGTGATTATGTTTAATGTCTGTGATTGAATGCAGGATTAAAGAAGAAATTAATGGCCATTTCAAATCGTAAGAAGTGTAAAGAAATGAACTGTGGCAGGAAAGCATTTGCAGTCACCTGTGGTGGGTATGCAGTACATGCCAAGGCGATCAAGAGGTATGAAAATGTTTACTTGTATCAACTCACTTTTCACTTATTCACATTCCATGCATTCAGATATTCCCTGATTAGTTCCAATATTATACACTTTTCACAACTTATAACACTCATGGGTAGGGTAGGGTACCTACTGACATTGAACACACTGTTATGGTATTCAATATTTCCATTAAAATTAGATAGAAGATGATTATGGCACTCCAAATGTATGTAAATGTCTTCTCAGGTGCTCAGATGGCATTGAAAGTCCCTGCTTCACTATATTTGTGTTATCCACCAATGGACAGCGGATGGAGTGGAGCCCCCTGAAAGACTGTCTCCATGACACTCAGAAGACCAACAGAGGAGGAAAAGATGGCTGAAATAAGCCCTGCCAGCTTACAAGGCTCTGTCATCTGTAGTGTTGGACAAAGGCCTAATGAGAGATATTGGACAGATGTCTCTTTCCAAGCACACAGGCATTTCATATCTAACCCCAAATTACAGTGTACTACTGATGGTGTGTATTCATCAATCAAAAATGGAAAACATGGGGTCCCTGTCATCAGGGGCGCCGCCAGGGATTTTGGACCCCATGAAAAGATATCACATTGGGCCCCATGAAAAGATATCACTGTCAGATGTGTGCGTACGGGTAGCGAAGTCAGGTGCAGGAGAGCAGAGATTTGTGAACAGGTGCACACTTTTTTTAGGCAAAAGTGCAAAATGCGCAAAACAGTCACAAGAATTATGTTTAACAATAAACATCTTTGTGAAAAATAACACGGAAAAAACAAGCCAGTCTGGTGCGTCAACAATACACACGTAACACAAACAATCTTACACAAAGACATGATGGAGAACAGAGGAATAAATACATGTAGATCGATTGGGGAATGAAAACCAGGTGTGCAGGGAACAAGACAAAACAGATGGAACAATGAGAAAATGGAGCGGCGATGGCTAGAAGACCGGTGACATTGACCGCCGAACGCCGCCCGAGAAAGGTGAGGAGCCGCTAGCTGCACCCCCCCCGGCCGAAGCGCGGCTCCGGCCTCGGTCCAGTACATCAGCCACTGGAACCCAGCACTTCTCTTCCGGACCATACTCCTCCCACTCCACGAGGTACTGAAGGCCCCTGCCCCTCCCAGCTTCTGGCAGGGCAGGCGGTAACGGTCGGCTTCCCAGGTCTCCTCCGCGTGTCTGAATGAATCGTCCACTGCAGGAGCCTCGGTCTGACTCTGATGCCACGGTGCCAGAACCAGCTGGTACCCCAATACACACTGAAAGGGGCAGAGGTTAGTGGAGGAGTGGCGGGGCGAGTTCTGTGCCATCCCTGCCCAGGGCACGAACGCCGCCCACTCCCCCGGCCGGTCCTGGCAATAGGACCGCAGAAACCTGCCCACATCCTGGTTCATTCTCTCCACCTGCCCATTACTCTCGGGGTAGATACCCAAGGTGAGGCAGATCGAGACCCCCAAACGTTCCATGAACGCCCTCCAGACTCTCGAAGTGAACATGGGACCACGATCAGTTACGATATCCTCAGGCACCCAGTAGTGCCGGAAGACGTGTGTAAACAGGGCCTCCGCAGTTTGTAGGGCCGTAGGGAGACCAGGCAGATGGAGGAGACGACAGGACTTAGAGGAACAATCCACAACGACCAGGATCGTGGTGTTTCCCTGTGAGGGAGGAAGATCTGTTAGGCAATCCACCGACAGGTGTGACCAAGGCCGTTGTGGATGTAGCTTACCTCTGGGCAGGTGTCTAGGAGCCTTACACTGAGGGCACACCGAGCAGGAGGAAACATAAACCCTCACGTCCCGAGCCAAGGTGGGCCACCAGTACTTCCCAGTCAGACAGCGCACCGTCCGTCCAATCCCCGGATGAGGGTGATGTGTGGGCCCAATAGATCAACTGGTCACGGACAGCAGATGGAACATACTGACGCCCGACGGGACACTGGAGAGGAGCGGGCTCTGTACTCAACGCCTGCTCAATGTCCGTGTCCAGCTCCCACACGACCGGCGCTACCATGCAGGAGGCCGGGAAAATGGGAGTCTTATCTGTGGGCCATACAGCCGGGACAGTGCATCTGCCTTCACATGGCCCCCCTTGCCTGACGAGGATTCAGTCTCCTAGCTGTCCAGAAGTACTCCAGGTTTGGGATGCTCAGTCCAGATGAGGAAAGGTTGTTTTGCCCCCTCAAGCCAATGTCTCCACGCCTTCAAAGCCTTAACCACAGCCAACAGCTCCCGGTCCCCCATATCATAGTTCCACTCCGCCGGGCTGAGCTTCTTCGAGAAGAATGCACAGGGGCGGAGCTTGGATGGCGTGCCTGAGCGCTGAGAGAGCACGGCTCCGATCCCAGTCTCAGACGCGTCCACCTCCACTATGAATGCAAAAGATGGATCCGAATGGGCCAGCAAGGGTGCTGAGGTAAACAGAGCTCTTAGGTGCCCAAAGCCCTGTCCGCCTCAACCGACCACTGCAGACGTACAAGACCCCCCTTCAAGCAGTGAGGTAATGGGAGCAACCACCTGGCTAAAACCCTGGATAAATCTCCGGAAGTAATTGGCAAACCCTAAAAATCGCTGCACCTCCTTTACCATGGTGGGAGTCGGCCAATTATGCACGGCTTCAATGCGGTCACTCTCCATCTCCACCCCGATGTGGAAATGCGATACCCAAGGAAGGAGAAGGCCTGCTGAAAGAACAGGCATTTCTCAGCCTTGACGTACAGGTCATGCTCCAATAGTCATCCGAGTACCTTGCGCACCAAGGACACATGCTCGGCGCGTGTAGCGGAGTATATCAGGTCCCTGAAAATCTTGTCTACGAAGGATTGGGAGACTGATGGAGCATTCATCAACCCGTATGGCATGACGAGGTACTCATAATGCCCTGAGGTGGTACTAAACGCTGTCTTCCACTTGCCTCCCTCCCAGATACGCACCAGATTGTACGCACTCCTGAGATCCAGTTTAGTGAAGAAGCGCACTCTGTGCATTGACTCAATCGCCGTGGTGATAAGAGGTAGCGGGTAACTGTACCTCACCGTGATCTGATTTAGACCTCTATAGTCAATGCACGGGCACAGACCTCCATCCTTCTTCTTCACAAAAAAGAAACTCGAGGAGGAAGGTGAAGTGGAGGACTGAAATAAAAGTAAAACATTTTTTTTAAATAGACGGGATACTCTGTCTGTTCCTTCCTAACCCTCGTTTGCAGCTGCTGTTGCTAACTCAACAGCTAGGAGGTATCACTTCTGTAGTGAATAAGAGTTCAAAGTTCATACCATTTGGAACCAAATCTCACGCTGATGTTGGCTTCGTTCTGTAGTTATTATCTGAACCATTCTGACATCGGACCGTCGTCCTCACATCCTCGGAACAGCAGGTTATATTGTCGTAAAGGCTTTATATAGGAAGGGAGAGGAGGGTGTGTTTTAAAGGTTTTATAGCCCATGTCCCTTCACAGGGGCGGGTCCCTTCACAGGGGCGGGCCACTGATTGAGCAGTGCCCTAACCTTATGAAAACCTAAATCTCACATTTTAGAAGCTAAAATAACATTTCATCCCATCACAAATAATTTCATATTCAAACATTTAAATTGAACAACAATTCCATGTGAATCCGATAACTCTGACTTTCCACTGTAGAGTTTATGTCATCTTATCATTGATGAGAATGTCTCAGATGACAACCGAACTGACATCATATTCATTAAGTACCACCGCATATGTTCAATTGATCAGATTACCAGAATATACTTCATTTCGCCCCACCTTCTGATGTTCCCAGAATCTCTATGTTAACCAAGGGGTTTGCAAATGTAACATCAGTAGGGTAGAGAGAGGAAAAAGGGGGGAAGAGGTATTTACGACTGTCATAAACCTACCCCCAGACCAACGTCATGACACAGTGCACGGGACAAGACAAACAAAACCGACATCCGACTGCTATGCCATCTTGGAAGCTGCAATGCCATCTGTAAGCTTGCTTAGAGTTAAATGGCTGTGACAGGAGAAAACTGAAGATGGATCAACAGCATTGTAGTTACTCCAAAATACTAACCTAAATGACAGAGCGAAAAGAAGGAATGTTCAACTTTTACTAAAGTAATCTGCCCAAAAATGTGAAAATAAATTAACTGGCATAGCAGTCAGACGTCCTTTGTCCTCGTCTTGTCGTGTCCCGTATATATATATATTTACACCTTTCTTTGCATATCTTTTATATATTTTCTTTTCCAAAAACTCAACTTCAAAACACTCTCCTGCAACCTGCCTCACCAATTTAAAAAAAAGTATTATTTACCTCAAATCTGAAATCCACAATAGAAGCTAGCCAGAAGCTAACCAGAAGCTAACCAGAAGCTAGCCAGAAGCTAGCTAGAAGCTAGCTAGAAGCTAACCAGAAGCTAACCAGAAGCTAGCCAGAAGCTACCCAGAAGCTAGTATTCAGTATTCAGCTAAACAATGTTTGTGGTCATCAGCTATCCTTTTGCTCGAAAATCTATCGCCAGTTTTGTTCAACGCGACTAAGACCAGAACATACCGGACCTATTTTTCTCTCCATATACCGGGATTTCAACCGCAAGCTCTGGACATTTACACCTGGATCTCGCAGCAAGCTAGCTCCTATCCGTGTGACTATTGGCTTACGTCAATCCCGGAGCAAACATCAATTATTCCAGAGCTAGCCAGCTGAAGAGTTCCATCGGACAATTTTTATTGGGTCACTATAACTATTTCTATTTGCCAATTGGATTGATCCCCTCTACCACACGGAACCCCACTAATCTACCGACGGAAACGCACGAGGTGGCTAAAAACAGACCTCCATCCTATAGTAGCTTGCTACCGATGGCCCGGCTAGCTGTCTGAATCGCCTTGCCCCAACCAACCTCACTACTCAGTGGACCCTTATGATCACTCGACTAAGCATGCCTCTCCTTAATGTCACTATGCCTTGTCCATTGCTGTTCTGGTTAGTGTTTATTGGCTTATTTCACTGTAGATCCTCTATCCCTGCTCTCTATACATTATCCAAACTTTCAGTTCCACCACCCACACATGCGATGACATCACCTGGTTTCAATGATGTTTCTAGAGACAATATCTCTCTCATCATCACTCAATACCTAGGTTTACCTCCATTGTATTCACATCCTACCATACCTTTGTCTGTACATTATACCCTAAAGCTATTTTATCGCCCCCAGAAACCTCCTTTTACTCTCTGTTCCAGCTTTTAGCTGTACCCTTATCCTACTCCTCCTCTGTTCCTCTGGTGATGTAGAGGTGAATCCTGGCCCTGCAGTACCTAGCTCCACTCCTATTCCCCAGGCGTTCTTTTCTGATGACTTCTGTAACCGTAATATCCTTGGTTTCATGCATGTTAACATTAGAAGCCTCCTCCCTAAGTTTGTTATATTCACTGCTTAAGCACACTCTGATGTTCTAGCCGTGTCTTAATCCTGGTTTAGGAAGACCACCCAAAATTCTGAAATTTTAATCCCTAACGACAACATTTTCAGACAAGATAGAACGGCCAAAGGGGGGCAGTGTTGCCATCTACAGCAAAGATAGAGTTCTGTCCTACTATGCAGGTCTGTACCCAAACAATTTGAACTTCTACTTTTAAAAATCCACCTCTCCAAAAACAAGTCGCCTGCTATAGACCACCCTCTGCCCCTAGCTGTGCTCTGGACACCATAAGTGAACTGATTGCCCCTCATCTATCTTCAGAGCTCGTGATGCGAGGCCACCTAAACTGGAACATGCTTAACACCCCAGCCATCCTACAATCTAAGCTTGATGCCCTCAATCTCACACAAATTATCAATGAACCTACCAGGTACCACCCCAAAGCCGTAAACACGGGCACCCTGATAGATATCATCCTAACCAACTTGCCCTCTAAATACACCTCTGCTGTTTTCAACCAAGATCTCAGCGATCACTGCCTCATTACCTGCATCCGTAATGGGTCAGCGGTCAATCACTGTCAAACGCTCCCTCAAACACTTCAGCGAGCAGGCCTTTCTAATTTACCTGGCTGAGGTATCCTGGAAAAATATTGATCTCATCCCGTCAGTAGAGGATGCCTGGTTATTTAAAAAAAAATGCCTTCCTCACCATTTTAAATAAGCATGGCCGATTCAAGAAATTAAGAACCAGCAACAGATATAGCCCTTGGTACTCTCCAGACCTGACTGCCCTTAACCAGCACAAAAACATCCAATGGCATTCTGCATTAGCATCGAACAGACCCCGTGATATACAACTTTTCAGGGAAGCTAGAAACCAATATACACAGGCAGTTAGAAAAGCTAAGGCTAGCTTTTTCAAGCAGAAATTTGCTTCCTACAACACAAACTCAAAAAGGTTCTGGGACACTGTAAAGTCCATGGAGAATAAGAACACCTCCCAGCTGCCCACTGCACTGAAGATAGGAAACACTGTCACCACTGATAAATCCACTATTTTTCTACGGCTGGCCATGCTTCCCACCTGGCTACCCCTACCCCGGTCAACAGCACTGCACCCTCTACAGCAACTCACCCAAGCCTTCCCCATTTCTCCTTCTCCCAAATCCAGTTAGCTGATGTTCTGAAAAAGCTGCAAAATCGGGACCCCTGCAAATCAGTCGGCTAGACAATCTGGACCCTTTCTTTCTAAAATTATCTGCCGAAATTGATGCCACCCCTATTACTAGCGTGTCGTCTGAGATTACCAAAGATTGGAAAGCAGCTGCGGTCATCCCCCTCTTCAAAGGGGAAGACACTCTCGACCCAAACTGCTACAGACCTATATCTATCCTACCCTGCCTTTTTAAGGTCTTCGAAAGCCAAGTCAACAAACATACTACCGACCATTTCGAATCCCACCATACCTTCTCCGCTATGCAATCTGGTTTCAGAGCTGGTCATGGGTGCACCTCAGCCACACTCAAGGTCCTAAACAATATCATTCATAAGAAACAATACTGTGCAGCCATATTCATTGACCTGGCCAAGGCTTTCAACTCTGTCAATCACCACATCCTCATCGGCAGACTCGACAGACTTGGTTTCTCAAATGATTGTCTCGCCTGGTTCACCAACTACTTCTCTGATAGAGTTCAGTGTGTCAAATCGGAGGGTCTGTTGCCTCTGGCAGTCTCTATAGGGGTGCCACAGGGTTCAATTCTCGCCCTCCAGGCGAGCTTCAATGCCATTCAACTCTCCTTCCGTGACCTCCAATTGCTCTTAAATACAAGTAAAACTAAATGCATGCTCTTCAACTGATCGCTGCCTGCACCTGCCCGCCTATCCAACATCACTACTCTGGACGACTCTGACTTATAATATGTGGACAACTGCCATCCGTTTTGTCACCAAAGCCCCATATACTACCCACCACTGCGACCTGTACGCTCTCATTGGCTGGCCCTCGCTTCATACTCGTAGCCAAACCCACTGGCTCCAGGTCATCTACAAGACCCTGCTAGGTAAAGTCCCCCCTTACCTCAGCTCGCTGATCACCATAGCACCCACCTGTAGCACGCGCTCCAGCAGGTATCTCTCTCTGGTCACCCCCAAAACCAATTCTCTCCTTCCAGTTCTCTGCTGCCAATGGCTGGAACGAACTACAAAACTCTCTGAAACTGGGATCAGAGCAGCTCACAGATTACTGCACCTGTACATAGCCCATCTATTATTTAGCCCAAACAACTACCTCTTTCCCTACTGTATTTATGTATTTTGCTCCTTTGCACCCCATTATTTCCTTTGCACATTCTTCCACTGCAAATCAACCATTCCAGTGTTTTACTTGCTATATTGTATTTACTACGCCACCATGGCCTTTTTTTGCCTTTACCTCCCTTAACTCACCTCACTTGCTCACATTGTATATAGACTTATTTTTCTACTGTATTATTGACTGTATGTTTGATTTACTCCATGTGTAACTCTTTGTTGTTGTATGTGTCGAACCGCTTTGCTTTATCTTGGCCAGGTCGCAATTGTAAATGAGAACTTGTTCTCAACTTGCCTACCTGGTTAAATAAAGGTGAAAAAAAGTTTTTATTTATTCCTGTTTCCTGTCTCTCTGTGCCAGTTTGTCTTGTTTTGCTAAGTCAACCAGCGTTTCTCCCATTTCCTTTTTTTCCCAGTCTATGTTTTTGCCTAGCCCTCCTGGTTTTGACCTTTGCCTGTCCTGACGCCGAATCCGCCTGCCTGACCTCTCTGCCTGTTCTGACCTCGAGCCTGCTTATCCCCTTGTACTGTGGACACTGACCTGGTTTATGAAATCTCGCCTGTCCCCGACCTGCGCTTTGCCTACCCCTTTTGCTATAATAAATATCGGAGCTCAACCATCTACCTCCTGTGTCTGCATTTGGGTCTCGCCTTGTTCCTTTATACACTGAGTACCACTCTTCATATTTTCAAGCATGGTAGTGGCTGCATCATGTTATGGGTATGCTTGTCATCGACAAGGATTAGTGAGTTTTTTAGGATAAAATGAAACGGAATGGAACTAAGCGCAGGCAAAATCCTATAGGAAAACCAACCTGGATCAATCTGCTTTCCAATAGACACTGGGAGACAAATTCACCTTTCAGCAGACAATAACCTAAAACACAAGGCCAAATATACATTGAATGTTCCTGAGTGGCTTGGTTACAGTTTTAATTTAAATTGGCTTGAAAATCTATGGCAAGACTTGGATGTCTTGTAATGATCAACAACCAACATTACAGAGCTTGAAGAGTTTTAAAAATATTAATGTGTTAATATTGTACAATCCAGGTCTACAAAGCTCTTAGACTTACCCAGAAGGACTCACAACTTTAAAAAGTAAGTAAAATGGTGATTTTAATATGTATTGTCTCAGGGGTTAGAATAATTATGTAAATTATAAATTTCTGTATTTTATTTTCTATACATTTTCAGAAATGTAAAAAAACTGGTTTTCACTTTGTCATTATGGGGTATTGTGTATTGGGTGAGAAATCTATTTAATCCATTTTGAATTCAGACTGTAACTGTCACGCCCTGACCTTAGTTATCTTTGTTTTCTTTATTATTTTGGTTGGGTCAGGGTGTGACTAGGGTGGGTATGTTAGTTTTTGTATTGTCTCGGGGGTTTTGTATATCTAGGGTTTTTTGTAAGTCTAGATATTTGTATGTCTATGGTAGCCTGAATTGGTTCCCAATCAGAGGGAGCTGTTTATCGGGACCATTTTAGTTAGCCATTTTGCCTAGGGTTTTTGTGGGTTCTATGTCTATGTGTAGTTGCCTGTCAGCACTCGTTTATATAGCTTCACGGTCGTTTTTGTTAATTGTTTTGTTTGTTCAGTGTTCTTTCTTTAATAAAAGAAGTGTGTACGCTTAACACGCTGCGCCTTGGTCTCCTCCATACAACGAACGTGACAGTAACACAACAACATGTAGAATAAGTCAAGAGGTATGAATACTTTTTGAAGGCACTGTATATGGTCACTTCTATATGGTAATCCAAACCGCTTCAGAGCATCTGCATCTACGTTCTTCATAACATTGCCATCATCCCTGTTTTAAGAACCTCTGGAAATATTTCACAATGCCATGCTGGAGTAAATACCAAAATGCATACATTTCAAATACAAATTCATGAGAGCCCAATGCCAGCTCGCTGTGATGCACAATAACAAAAACGTGAACAAGCAAAAACTCAAGACAATGTTGTTTCATTTAACACTGCACAACACATTTAGTGCAATTTTTTTATATTTGAGTATGATGAAGTAAGGTTCAAATTGAGTGTTTTTTTGGACCAAGTCTAGTATAGTATAGTAAGTATAGTCTTCATTGTAAACACTCAGTCACACAAAACAACTCTGAATATCTGTAGTAATCCCCCTCCTTTTCACCGAGACACCACACACACACTTCACTGTCCCCCATTCAATCAGTCCCCCACCTCCAAATAAAATCACTTTGATTTCTGTCTAAAACATGTATTAATACAATTTAGGACTTTTTTTCGGGTCTCCCTGAAAGGGTAAAATGCTGTATTTGCTACAGTCAAAAAGGTGCCGTGCCAGGAAGATTTAAACACCGCCCACATAGACTTTCAAATACCAGCTGATTAATTTTGTGCTGAAGAGAAGAATGAACAAGACAGTGAAATATGAATTCTCCTCACCACACCCGAAACTCCCCTCTCTACCACCAACTATAGCCACCACTCCTAAACCAAACAAAAAAGATCTTGTGGCTCAACATTTGTCCAGGTTTGACTAAATACTAGGGCCATGTTGAGATGGAAATAAATACATTTGAATAGTTTGTTTGGACTACAAACTACAGGACTTGGTTGCACATTCTGTGGTTGCACATTCACTGGTACAAACATTGTAGTAGTGTAGAACATGTTATATGTTCATTTACTTTGTCAAAAGTGTATTTTTCTATTAGCTATATGTCTTTACTTGTATAACCTTTATTACAAATTGATTGTCTACAACACATATTTGCACAAAACAAAACAAAAATGATTTGGGAACATGTTGAAGAACAAGTAACTTTATCCTCTACAGCAGTGGTTCCCAAACTTGTTATAGTCCCGTACCCCTTCAAACATTCAACCTCTAGCTGCGTACCCCCTCTAGCACCAGGGTCAGCACACTCTCAAATGTTGCTTTTTGCCATCATTGTAAGCCTGCCACACACACACTATACGATACATTTATTAAACATAAGAATGAGTGTGAGATTTTGTCACAACCCGGCTCGTGAGAAGTGACAAAGAGCTCTTATAGGACCAGGGCACAAATAATATAATATAATAATAATCAATAATTTTGCTCTTTATTTAATCGTCTTACATATAAACCTTATTTGTTCATCTATAATGGTGAATAACTCACCACAGGTTAATGAGAAGGTTGTGCTTGAAAGGATGCACATAACTTTGCAATGCTGGGTAGTCTTAAATAATTTTCCACACACAGTCTGTGTCTGTATTAAGTTTTCATGCTAGTGAAGGCTGAGAATCCACTCTCACATAGGTACGTGGTTGCAAAGGGCATCATTGTCTTAACAGCGTGATTTGCCAAGGCAGGATACTCTGAGCACAGCCCAATCCAGAAAGCACAGCCCAAACCAGAAATCTGGCAGTGGCTTCTGACTAAATTCAATTTTCACAGAAGCGCTTGATGTAATTTCGATGAGACTCTCTTGTTCAGATATTGGTAAGTGGACTGGAGGCAGGGCATGAAAGGGGTAACGAAACCAGTTGTTTGTGTCATCCGTTTCGGGAAAGTACCTGTGTAATTGCGCACCTAACTCACTCAGGTGCTTCGCTATATCACATTTGACATTGCCTGTAAGCTTGAATTCATTTGCACACAAATAATTATACAATGATGGAAAGACATGTGTGTTGTTTTTGTTAATGCAGACAGAGAAGCGCTCCAACTTCTTAATCATAGCCTCAATTTTGTCCCGCACATTGAATACAGTTGTGGAGAGTCCCTGTGATCCTAGATTCAGATCATTAAGAAAAAACATCACCCAGATAGACCAGTTGTGTGAGAAACTTGTCATCATGCAAGAGGTCAGACAAGTGAAAATTATGGTCAGTAAAGAAAACTTTAAGCTCGTCTCTCAATTTAAAAAAATGTGTCAATATTTGCCCCTTGATAACCAACGCAGCACAGTGTTGTAAAAGCGTTACATGGCCGCTGCCCATATCATTGCATAGTGCAGAAAATACACGAGAGTTCAGGGGCCTTGCTCTAACAAAGTTAACCATTTTCACTGTAGTGTCGAAAACGTCTCTCAAGCTGTCAGGCATTCCCTTGGCAACAAGAGCCTCTCGGTGGATGCTGCAGTGTACCCAAGTGGTGTCTGGAGCAACTGCTTGCACACACATTACCACTCCACCACTCCCTGTCATGGCCTTACACCATCAGTACAGATACCAACCTGAGCAGCAGCTATGTTTGGCTCCATATGGACTGTTTGTGGAATTCCCACGAGAGTAATGGTTAATGTGATTGGATGATAATTATTTGACTAGGCTACCTGTATTTGACATTGTGTTGTTATTTTGCTGAACACGAGATGGTTTCATTTTATTTTTTTTGCAGTGAAACGAGGCTAATCAGGCGAGAAACAATGTATAGCCCCGTTGGAAAATAGAAATGGACTGTTTTAAATGTGAATCATATTTTTATTTGTCATACCCCCGACAGCATTGCACATACCCCTTGAGGTATACGTACCCCAGTTTGGGAATATCTGCTCTACAGGATCAGTGTCCCTAAACCGGGACAGTTGTTGCTCAATATGCGATAATGTGACTTGAATTACATTGAAAATAGCAGCCAACTTTCCGGGACATAGACATGTCTTATATGGGCAGAAGTTTAGATTCTTGCAAATCTAACTACAGTGTCCAATTTACAGTAGCTACTGTATTACAGCAACAACAAAAAAGGCTAGTGCACAACAACAAAACACTTTTATCATGGCAACTGATTTGTTACATTCACCTCTGAAGGTAAATAATATACTTACATCCAGTAATCTTGCTCTGATTTGTCATCCTGAGGGTCTCAGAGATAAAATGTAACAGTTTTGTTTGATAAAATCAATGTTTATATTCTAATGTAGGACCTGGGTTCTAAAGTTTGACCTCACGGCTGTTTCTGGCTCCTAAACCACACCACCCGGCCATCTAGATGTGTTGAGGTTAGTGTATTTTCTGTAGGGAAGCTAATGATCCATCATGTATGACATTCCTGGGATGGTGTAAAAGTACATTTTTTATTACCATAGCATTTTTGTATGTTCTCTATAGTTGGGCTCCCAAGTGGTGTCCAACTAGCACTGCATCACAGTGCTAAAGGCATCACTACAGACACCCTGGTTCGATTCCAGGCTGTACCACAACTGGCCGTGATTGGGAGTCCCATAGGGCAGTGCACAATTGGCCCAGCATTGGCCGGTGTAGGCCGTCATTGTAAATAGGAATTTGTTCTTAACTGACTAGCCTAGTTAAATATTAAATATGTACTTTTAAATGTATAAATTGACCTATTTGGCATATTTGGGCAAACTCCTGGCAGACTTGAGACAAAATATTGTGTAGTGATGTAATTCTTCATTGGATCAGTCTGAAACTTTGCACACAAACTGCTGACATGTTGTGGACAACATTTAAATTACACCTAGAATGTACATCAGAATTATAGAATTCTACATCACAGCCTTTCTCTTGCATTTCAAAGATGATGCAACCAACAAAAAGATAGAAAACGCATGTTTTTTTGTTTGTATTATCTTTTACCAGATCTAATGTGTTATATTCTCTTACATTAATTCCACATTTCCACAAACTTCAGTGTGTTTCCTTTCAAATGGTATCAATAGTATGCATATCCTTGCTTCAGGTCCTGAGCTACAGGCAGTTTGATTTGGGTACGTCTTTTTAGGCGGAAATTGAAAAAAAAGGGTCCGATCCTTAAGGTGTTCACATACTCATAGCCATTTATAGTGAAGGATACTCTCTATGGATGGCCTCAACATTTTTACATTTAGCAGACACTCTTATCCAGAACGACTTACAGGAGCAATTAGGGTTAAGTGCCTTGCTCAAGGGCACATAGACATATATATATTTTTTAAACCTATCTGGCTTGGGGATTTGAATCAGAGACCTTTCGGTGAATGACCCAATGCTCTTCACCGCTGGGCTACCTGCCACTCAACAATGCAGGACGGCATTACTCTTCTGTTACCCTTTCCAAGCTTCTCTCCCTTGAGTGCCCATTCCATCACAATGTGATGCACAAGACAATATTGACTATGGAGCAGGAGAAAAGATCAGTAAGGGATCCTAATAGGAAACAGATCACAAATTCAAACTGATATGTACAGTATACATTATTGATAACTTCCATTTCAAAGTCTATGGACAGCTGCCCGTTTGGTCCCACTGGACATTCTTGCTTTTTCCAGTTCATCTTCGGGACATGGAAAAACATTTCAATGACTCCTGGGTTGATAAGGGCTGGGAAATGTGCATGATCTGTCACAAAGACTGTTGTGCTGTGACCGACATCATCAGCATCTTCGTCAGAAAAGTTCAATTCTTCAAGTGTTGGCATTATCAAGTCCTATTCAGAACAACACAGACACTCAATTTATTTTGTTCGGGCATTGCCTTGCATCAGTAGTTTTTGGGGGGTATCTGTAAGTTACTGTTTTTATTTTTGACAACTTTTACTTTTACTTTACTACATTTTGAGAGAAAATTTGATATTTTTACTCCATATATTTTCCCTGACACCCAAAAGTACTCGTTACATTTTGAATGCTTGCAGGACAGGAAAATTGTCCAATTCACGCAATTTATCAAGAGAACATCCCTGGTCATCCCTACTGACTCTGATCTGGTGGACTCACCAAACACACATTCTTCATTTGTAAAGTGTTAGAGTGTGCCCTGGCTATCTATAAATAAAAAATACAATGGTGCCGTCTGGTTTGCTTAATACAAGGAATTTGAAAGGATGTCTACTTTTGATACTTAAGTATATTTAAAAAACGATTATATGTTACTTGTACTCAAGTAGTATTTTACTGGTAGATTTTTCACTTTTACTTGAGTATTAAGGTATCTTTACTTTTACTCAAGTATGAAAATACTGTACTTTTTCCACCACAGTAACTAGGATTCCTCCTCCTGCCAGGACCCCAGCTGCCGTGGTTATGTGGCAGAGACAACCCCGCCTGCATAGATTTAGCATTTAGTCACAAACTCCTGCAGCACACTGAAGCAAAACAGATCAACACTTTACGATACATTCTCCAGGCCTATTTCTACCTCTGTAATTGTCCTCAAACCCGACAACACTGGAACGAGACTAGATGGTTCAGTAGGACAGCCAGGCAGGGAAGCAATCATTTTCTTCCCCTGTACTCTCCTCGTCTCTCAGTCGGTCTGTGAGGCTCCATCACTCAGGCTCATGTCCACACAGGATGAGGGCTTATTAATCATCGTAATCTCTCTCCCATAGCCCAACCTCATGAATGAAAATAAAATGCATTCGCTAAAGCCCTGGCTATCAATAACACAGTGCATTTATTTAAGTGACACTTGGCAACGGAGGTCCCTCCCTATAATAGACAAGTGGATTTACAATGGATAGTAAATTGGCTTCCTCAAATTACCCGGCTCCCTATGTGTAATCTCTCTATGTGTAATCTCTCTCTCTCTCTCCATGTGTAATCTCTCTATGTGTAATCTCTCTCTCTCTATGTGTAATCTCTCTATGTGTAATCTCTCTCTCTATATATATGTAATCTCTCTCTCTCTGTGTGTGTAATCTCTCTCTCTCTATATATATATATGTAATCTCTCTCTCTCTCTCTGTAATCTCTCTCTATGTGTAATCTCTCTATGTGTAATCTCTCTATGTGTATTCTCTCTATATATATGTAATATCTCTCTCTCTCTCTATGTGTAATCTCTCTCTATGTGTAATCTCTCTATGTGTAATCTCTCTCTCTCTCTATGTGTAATCTGGCCATTGCCAGGTAGCCCAGCCCTGTAGCGATCTAGTAGCACTATCCAGAGACAGATAGAAGACACCCAATACAGAAACAAGCAGCTCTGACCCAGATCCCAGTCTATGAAGACAATCTCTCTCTCTCTCTCTCTCTCTCTCTCTCTCTCTCTCTCTCTCTCTCTCTCTCTCTCTCTCTCTCTCTCTCTCTCTCTCTCTCTCTCTCTCTCTCTCTCTCTCTCTCTCTCTCTCTCTCTCTCTCTCTCTCTCTCTCTCTCTCTCTCTCTCTCTCTCTCTCTCTCTCTCTCTCTCTAGTGTAGGGTACCCTCCTCTACCTTCCACTACACTCTGTTCAATTACCTGTTGGGGCAGGCAAAAATATAAATCTGGAAGACTAAGAAACATGAGATACATGGGGAGGGGTGTAAGAACCCAGGGCTGTGCTGAATCTGGAGCATGTATTGGGGGGGGGGAATCAGGGGGTCTGTGGGGCATCAGGGGGTCCTATGTGCAGTGGACGAAGAGGGGGGCTTAGGTTGAACTTCTAGCCTGTTAAAAGGAAATTAAGTTTGTTTTGATGATGTAAGTATTTGGGCCAAATATAGGTATTTTAAACTAAAAAACAGACACAGATTAATATGTCTAATCTGAACATTACTGGCCTATAGTTCCCTGTATTTACATATAAAACAGTATATCTGTTTGGTGTCATCATACTAGTCTACTCAAGGGAACTCCAATTATAGATTTGAGAGGGTTCTTTCATATTCTTAAAATAGCCATGAGTTCATTGAGAGAAGAGCTGTGTGTGCTTACAATCAGGTAAAACTGTGCCAGTCAGGTTCACAATCAGGGTACAGTAGGTGCTGCTTTTTTAAATCATGTTATATTTTTAGAAAGGACAATAACGTTATATTCTATTCTATTTTAGTAATAGTACACTATCAGAGGACAAGGGATATGGGTGTAATGCATTTGATGTGGAGTTCCACATGTGACAGTTACATAAATGGTGAAGGCATGGCCAGGTGAGAAAGACAATCCACCTGTACCTTTTTCTTACCCTCCTGTACCCTCCTCTACCATTTTCTATCTTCCTGTACCCTCCTCTACCCTCCTGTACCTTCTACTACCCTCCTCTACCTCCTGTACCCTCCTCGACTCTCCTGTAGGTTCCTAGATCCTCATCTACCCTCATGTACCCTCCTCTATCTCCTGTACCCTCCTGTACCATCCTCTACTCTTCGGTAGGTTCCTAGAGCCTCCTCTACGATCATGTACCCTCCTCTGCCCTCATGTACCCTCCTCTACACTAATGTACCCTCATGTACCATCCTCTACCCTCATGTACCCTCATCTGCCCTCATGTATGCTCATGTGCCCCCCTCTACACTCATGTACCCTCCTCTATCCTCCTGTAGCCTTTTGCCTCCCCTGGTTCCATTATTAATGAGTGGTAGCGAAGAAATAGAGCATGTAAAAATTAACTGGAGCTTCAGTGTCCACTGAGCTTGTTGAGTAAATGATTGAATAGTATAGCTCAGTGTGCTTTGTTTTGACAGAACTCTTGTTCATTATGAGGTAGACTTGAATGCTCCAAATTACAACGTCTTGGACAAAAAACATGAATAAAAGAAGCATCAAAACAACTTGATTGCTATTACCCTACCCGTCAGGCACTTTTCTTGAGCATTAGGGTTATATTGCAGTAAAAACGATTATTATAAGCACCAACATTTCTCCTGCAGGAACAAGTCCAACATTTTAAAGCACAAAGCCTCAAAGTAACAATAGGCGTTACAACTAATAACTATCGGAGTGCCTATTCACATAATCATTAATCATCTTACTAACTCCCCCTATTCTCTCAGCGTCTTACCTATTCACTCCATCCCCACACTCCAACCCCGCGCTCAATACACCTCTCCATCGCGCAGGAATCTCATTCATCAGTGCCAATACGGGGAGGATGTTAGACAGCCCACAACAGTGTGTGACTGTATTGTCTTCCCTCTCCTCTTCAGTTCATCAGAGAGACACTGCATGTAGACAAGTCATTACCTCAAAGTCTGCTAGGCTGATTAGGCCTCTATTGTTGTGTCGAGATGTGTTCAGGTGTGATGATTCGTTGTGTGTTGATTTATGTTGACCTTTCAGCGTTGCTCCGGTAGACTCTGTTGTGGTAAGGTTTGCTGAATGACCGCATCATGGTTTCTACAGGCGTTGAAAAGAGTAGGGGGGAGTGGCCTGCGGTGGTCTAAACTGCTGCCTCTGAGCACATGTAAAATGTACCACTGCCAGCATGGGTTCAGTTCCAGCCCACTGCTCTTTCAGAGCTCTTTCACCTATATCCAATAAACATACAAAATATTTGTGAAAGAAAATGTAGGAATGCATGAATGCGCACGTGCACACACATTAACAATGCTTGAAGCGATAACATGCATGTCAGTAAGTATTTGTGAAGTTAGTCACTTATACATAATACATTCACAAATAAAGGCAGATATTCAAATTGAAACAACATAAGAACTCTTTTCTCTTCACAAATGCTTGGAAGTACATTGAAGAAATCTAGCTGGGGCACTCAAAGTGCCTGAGAGTCAAAGAGTTCCAATTTCTCACAGAGGCAGCCAGCTAATGTTAAACAGGCCCAGACATTAAAAAGCTTTTTAACATATGCATCTTCCCAGAAGACTGTTTGAATCACTTTCTTCCCTGTCTCCCTCCACACCCAAAGCCGTGCAGTACTGCCTGGTTCGCAGTCACGTTGTGTCACTGCAGTCACGGGGGTAGAGGGTAGTAATTGTACGACTCAGCAGAGAGAGCAGCAGTGGGGGTCTGAGCTAGCCTTTACCCTGTTGTACCTGGGCTGGCATCCCTCTCTCCAAAACACCTGGTCTCCTCTCACCACAGTGACACAGCAGGAGGTGGGGGGAGAGGAGGGGAGGCGCTGTCTGACTGAGAGAGTGAAGGAGGTGACCCAGTATATACTTATGAGGTGACTGGGCTCTCTGAATGACTGGTGGGCTGATGACTGGGGTCAGAGTACACCTTCCTAAACCCCCCTGGTGATAATAGGGTCCTAACGGGTAGAGCCAGAGGTTGACAGAGATGGTAATGGCAGAAAAGGGGCCACGGTACAGTCTGTTACTGTTTTAGGAGTGGCTGTGTTTGCTGCTTAGCAAGCCTCACAAAATCCTCTGCTGCTCTTTTGGATGGCCTTGATTCAGCGTCTGGTGCTTTCCCAAATGATGACACAGCTGCAGACATACACTACTGTACTGTGCACTGTGTTTGCATTTGAGACTGAATTATCATTACTCCGTCTCCTCATTACCTCATGGTTATTTTCAGGTAATGGAGTCACTCCCTTAGTTAAGTAAAGGATGATGTCAAGAGCGAGAGAGAGAGAGAGAGAGAGAGAGAGAGAGAGAGAGAGAGAGAGAGAGAGAGAGAGAGAGAGAGAGAGAGAAAGAGAGAGAAAGAACGAAAGAGAAAGAAAGAGAGAGAGAGATGGGGAGCTATAGTTAGAGGTCTAAGCCGTAGCCAACAAAAGACAGACTGAGTGAGCAGAGAAGTAGAGAAGCCAATGGGGTGGAACACAGGGAGGATTTGGGTCACAAAATACCAAGAGGGAAGGCTGAGGTAGGGTCTGTGTGTATGTGTGTGTGTTTTGGTTTTACTATCCTTGTGGAGACCAGAAGTCCATCCTCACAAGGATAAATAAAAATGTTATTTTAGGCTTAGGGGTTAGGTTTAGGGTTAGGCTTAAAATGTGTGAATTAGGGTTACAATTGGAATTAGGCTTAAGAGTTAAGGGTTAGGAGTTAGGGGTTAGGGTTTAACGTAAGGGAAAACAAGATTTTGATTGGGAATCAATTGTTTGGTCCCCACAAGGATAGAAAAACACACACACACACACACACACACACACACACACACACACACACACACACACACACACACACACACACACACACACACACACACACACACACACACACACACACACACACACACACACACACACACACACACACACTCCTGTGCTCCTCATGTCAGCTCTAATTTATCCAGAGCCTGTAATTGACACATGGTTAAATTGTTCTAGTAGCCCTGGGTGTCACTATCAAAGCCTTGACTGAACTTTTCAGTGTCAGACGCAAAACCGTCACCTCGCATGTATCAACATCTGTGAGTACCTCTTGGGTTTGGGCTAATGTTTTAATTGGTTCTGAGGAACAGAGGGCAAGCCAAATTGCTTTGCTATCCCAGAGGCTTTTAGTCTTAATGAGATATTCTCCCCTCTCTGCATCAGCAGGGCCCTGACCCATGTCTCATCTATTCTATGGGACCGTGCTGCAGGAGATCTACATGCCAACGATGGATGGAACACACCCAAATGTTAATGAGGTCAGAGGTCAATGACTATGTCACACTGTGTGTTAGGGTGTTAAGGACATGTGATTTATAGACATCGATAATGCACAGGACAGAAGAAAGGACACATGCATGCAGCCATGCACACGTGTACGCATAGACACACATGCACAGAAATGTGCACAGACATGCACACACACAAAGACAGATTTGTTCATATATGTATTTATGCATGAAAGAACGTGCATTCTCTTACCAGTTACAGAGAGAGTGAGAATGTAAAGGATGGAAATCTATAGATTAGAACCAAGAATCTACTACTATTGGGTTTTTAGTACCAGGACAAAAAGGCCTTTAACCCAATACTCTCTGGAGACAATTTGTCCCACAGCCCAAACACACTCATCTACACTGTCTATCTAGAGACCTCAATGGAACAATTTATTTTTTGGCTCAGTCCAAAGGAGATGCCCTTCAACTGTTAGTCCTAAGTTATTTTGGATCCTCTTAAAACTAGAAACAAAAAATTAGATTTTTAAATGAGATTCTAAAACCACTTGGCATTCCTTTTCTGGGACCCATCCCACAGCTAGGGCCTCACCTTTCGAGACTTAATGAACGAGAGAATTAAAAAGAGAAGAAAATTAAGGATTGAGAGAAGGAAAGAGAGTATGTCCTTCACCTGTGGTCGCCTGTGACTGTGGATCCTCAAAATGGAACAAACAAATGGCATTGTAATGAACACGAGGGAAACAGAGAGCTGGTTTCAAGCGCAGGGTGCAGCAGATGTTTAATGTAGAGGACCACAGGAGGAGGCAGTTAGCTTGATCCAGGGGCAGGCAGCAGGTCATGCACAGGGGGTCCAAAAGGCAACAGTACAGGCAGGATAAAGGCTAGTAACGTCGTCTGGGAGATCAGGCAATAGGTGAATAACAGGAAATCCGATAGGCTTAAGTACAGGCAAGGAATAGGCAAAAGGCGTCGTTAGTGGCAGGAAAAAACTATCATACACGGGAGGAGTAAATGTTGGGAAAAACAGAGCTCTAAAGAGAAGAGAAACAATACCTCACAAAGATGGGTTGCAAAGAATTGAACTAAATTGTGTGTGATAATGACATACAGGTGTGTGAACAGGTGACCAGAATTTGGGTCTGGAGAGTGAGCTGCCTGCGTTCAGGAGATCTATGTGTGTGAGAGTGTGAGCTGGAACGTGGGCTGGAAAGTGAGCTGCGTTCAGGGGATCTATGTGTGTGAGAGTGTGAGTTGGAAGCAGACGTTACAGGAATGAGAATAGTATCATCTGAGGTGATTTTCTCTTCAGGGCCCTCACACGCTTCTTCCCTTTCTTCATAAAGAAGATAAAATAAAGGATGAGAAAAGAAAGAAAGAAGAGGAGACGATCTCAGGACCTGGGAGGTGTTTTGTTACATTCTTGAAAGGGCCTCCTTGTTTATCTCATTGATTGAAAAAAAAAACAGACGCTGAAGATGTCCAGCGATATTCCACTCCATCTGTAATACGTGACACAATGGCCTGTCTTCCTCTTCTTGTTAACAAACCAGAGCTGTTAACGTTAGTGAGAAATCTCTGTACACTTACCCCCTCAGGCCCTGCTATAATGTAGATGACTTCATCCTAGTGCAGTGTACTTCTATACCGTATGAAGCTGAATCGATTTGATATACCTTTCCCTCCCCTTGAGGATGCTGCCCGTTGCATATAAACTGGGCACGATAACCTACATTCTGTTCAAGCAATAAACTCAATTCTGCTCCAGTGATAACCTCATGTCTAGTGAAAAGAAAACTCAAACTATAGCAATAGATGTGGTGAGATAGACTTCTCTGACGTTAGTCTGAATGCTATTGCTCATCTATTTTGTAGTTGCTTTAGGCTGCATTGCTACTGTTGTCAAAGAATATTGGGTATTGCACAACCTACCTTGAAGTACTTTCAAGAAAAAATGAATTAATGTATTCCCATTCCTAAGCAATGCATAGTAAGCAGCAATCAGGGCGATAGGCAAGATAAAATTCTGTATTCAGTGCCAACTCTTCGTCCACTCCCTTCCCATATTGCATTTTTTCTTCACTTATATGTTGGAAGGATGGAGCTGAAACAAAGCCAGCATCAGACAGTTGACGGACATCAAAACTGAGCGATTAAGCAAACAGCCTGTTTCTAGTTTCTGTTTTCTCCTGTTTCATCTACTGCATCGATAAGTTTGATTTGTCTTTTGTGCAGCTGGTATTTCCGCAGTAGTTTAGCACCATCGAAACGTCTCCTTCCGTAGGGCTGTTGAACGGTCCTTTCACCAAACAAAGACTGGTAGCGGTTCTGAGTGACAGGCTGATTGAACACGCTCCCCGTTCCTGTTCCTCTCCATCAACCCCACACAATTAAATCTACAGGCACACCGCTAATGTCAATCAAACACCTCCACTTCATTAATTATACAATAATGGCTGCGTGTGTGTATATGCTGCTGTGTGTGTGTTGTGTGTGTATGAATTTGTGATTGTGTGCGTGTGTTTCAGTTTCACCCAGGAAAATGAGCACGGTGACCCACAAAAGCGCAGGCTTATGAAGACATGCCTGTTCATAATGCCGTGTCCTAATGTAATTTAGAGCAGGAGTTAACTAGCTCTTTCTCTTGACGCCAGGAAACCACGAAGACCTGAGGTTGGAGAGAGAGAGACCGATAGAGGGAGAAAGAGAGAATAGAAAGACTAGCTTGGCTGCTGACTACAACCTCGCTCATCGGCTTTCAGAGGAAATGGGTGATGGGGAGGACTGAAGGAAAACGAGTTGGAGTGACAGGAGGAACATTTAGTCTCAGATGGAGCCCTCATTCTCTCACAGTGTGCCTCATTAATTCTGAATCATACTAGTTTATCATGACCAGAGAAAAAACTACTTTAAGGAATTACTGTCTGCTGTTTGCATATTATAGTAGGTTGTGGACAATGATCTAGTCCAAGGGGCCATTGCCAGGTAGACCAGTCCTGTAGCGATCTAGTAGCACTATCCAGAGACAAGACTTCTAGTACATAGTCAGATAGAAGACACCCAATACAGAAACAAGCAGCTCTGACCCAGATCCCAGTCTATGAAGACAATCTCTCTCTCTCTCTCTCTCTCTCTCTCTCTCTCTTTCTCCCTCTCTCTCTCTCACACAAAGGCTCATCTATAGTAGCCCTCAGATATGTGCCTCCATTCCACTCGTTTGTGCATTTTCTAGTTTTGCTGTGTTTTGTGTTGAGACTAGAAACTCTGTGGAATTTAACTGATGAAAGAACATCATCCAGTTCAGCAAGCTTTCAAATTAGGGGAAACTGCTTCAGAATACGTATTTAGGCTATTTCTCCATGTATAATCTAGGCCTATTGGAGGGCCATTTTTACATGATGTTCAAGTAGTATTAACTTCTTTCTGGGATTAGCAGTAGAAGTAGGCCTCTACACACCTATTCCCCAATACTGTGTGGTTCCAAGGTTGCCAGGCGCTCGCGGTACAGTATCTCAGTGAATTTTTAATCATAGTAAACCACCTCGACCTTGTCCAAGGGCCCTAAGAGTTTGCCCCACGCAATTCTCGGCAGATTCCTCCAATTTCACAGAAAATTAAATTAACATAAAATCAATTAATGCATTAATTAGTGTACTTTAATTACATAAATCTGGGTATACTTTTTGCTTTTAATTATTTATTGCGTAATTAATGAGTTGTGATTAATAATGAGGCTGATATTAATGTTAAACACGTATCATGTGACAAGTGTCATTCTGCATTACGTAAAATGGAGGACATGTGTGACTCATCAACAAGCTGTTCTCAAAGCCTCTATTTACTCATCAACAAGATGAGGAACAGTACATTACTGTTGCTGAAAGACCAATGGTCAACCACAGAGAGAATCAATTGGCCTCATTGAACTGCAGCATCTACTTCGGTATACTGTTCATAACTGTAAATGACTGCTTTTGGGTTCAACCAGTGCTCATGCATGACTGTGATGCTTGTGTCCAGAAGGAAAATGTGAGCAAAGGAGTGAGTTACTCCAGTCTATAGACACAAAAACATAATGGACTAGTGAAGCATAAATACTATATAGACATGGGAGCTGTCCTTTCTGCACCTCGTCAACCTGAGTAGCCACCTCTGACAAGAGATCAGCACCTCCGGGACCATGGACAGCAACTCGTAGCAATCACAAGTGTGTATATGAATCTATTATGTACTTTCTCGACTTTACCTCAACCTGCCTGAGCTTCTGTACAGGGACCCCGATGGACGTAGAGTGGCTTCATGATGTTGCTATCACAATCCACATAGAGACAATTCTAACTTTAGATACGTGTATGTTTGCTACTCAGGCATTTGTGTAAATCATGCATTGATGTCAATAAGAAATGTTCACATTGTATAAACATTCAGCACTTGGCAACAATCTTTCTCTGCCCTCTGGTAGCAATCTAGACATCTCAAGACAAGCTCCTCTACTAGTCGTGTCTGTAGTGTGCTGGTTATCATGTCACTGGCATCTCTGGTAGTGCAGTATGGCAGTGTGTATTTTTTCTCTCACAATCTCTCTCTCCCTCCCTCTCCCCCCTCCCCCTGCTATTTCAGGTGAGGTGCTGTCGTGTTGAACTCTCGGTGGAGTGGTGCAAGTTTAAACAACAAGCTCGTTTACGGGGTCACTGAGGATTCTACTAATTAGCTCCCGAACCACCTTGAGCTGTAATCCCACTCTGAGCAGTCTAATAACATACAGAGAGAGAGAGAGAGAGAGAGAGAGAACGAAAAGATAGAGGGAGGGAGGCAGGGAGGGAGGCAGGGAGGGAGGGAGGGAGGGAGAAAGAGAAGGAAAAGATAGAGCGAGGGAGGGAGGGAGGGAGGGAGGGAGGGAGGGAGGGAGGGAGGGAGGGAGGGAGGGAGGGAGGGAGGGAGGGAGGGAGGGAGGGAGGGAGGGAGGGAGAGAGAGAGGGGGGGGAACTGAATGGAGGGAGAATAAGGTCAAGGAGGGTATACAACATTTTAAAAAGAGAATGAGAGTAAGAGAGCAAGAAAGAGAAAGAAACCAGGAAAACTAAACTACTAGGCTACTAGGCTACAGTGATGAAATAGAGCGGTAAGGGGATGATAGCTCAATCTCAAACTGCATGTTCAAGGAGAAAAAGGAGAGAAACGTAATAAAAAAGATTAATGGATCGCTGTGATTATTGGAGTTTATACACCAGGTGGGTCTGATCTGGACGCTGATTTTTAAAACACATTCCAGCTGGTGTCTATTTCACAAGGTACCACTGGCTAAAGCTATGAGGTTGAAATGCCTATTTACTCTGTTCCATCTCAGTGTGCAATCCACTATCTCATCAGCCCAGCCAGACAATTTATAAACTTGACCTCGACTGTAAAAAGCATCTAGACATTTATCTCACGTTGCTTTTAGACTAGCAATTGGTCTGTTTCTCTGACATTTGCAACATTGTTTCAATATTGAAATTCAATCTCCAGCGGTCCCATAGCAATGAACGTGTCAGGAGTCGGGAGTTGGGACGAGACAGACAGGCAGGCAGCTTTTCTCAGCCAGTCAAAATCTTGAATCAGCATCTTTTTTTTATGGACATTTACAAAGAAATGTCAATAGAAAACAGGCAAAACAAAATGAAATGCAGCGAGTGTGCAGTCTTTCCAGCTTCCGTGTGAAGTGATAGTGTTAGCTATGTTGTTGGCTAGCTCCTCTGAACAACAGCGTCCTAACGAGAGTCCAAATGTTCTATGTCAGGTGAAATTGCACATCATTAGCACATTCTTATGAATGTATCCAAATACATGTCACTACAAAACAGCTTAAACAAATGCAGCTACTTTGCTATTATTCTGGCTGCACTGATTGACATGACTGTAAGTTAGCCGTATTTGGCTTACTAGCAAGCAAGGGATGAGAATGTTGCCAGCCAGTATAGCAATAGAACATTTGGAATGAATAGCTGAGTCGAGTCCATAAATACAGAACCAAAAAACTTAACGACTGGGTTGTGTTTCTGTAAACTGAACTGATAGAACAAACGACCAGCCGGCTTAGGTAGCAACCCTAGGATTTTTGTCGGAACTATATCTCGTTGAAGGATGAAATAGTATGAATAAATCAATCAAGATAATGTTTTTAAATGAAAATATGTCAATCATTATTTGAATATGCTGGTAACCCGTTGTATAAAAGTAAAAATGCCCTCTAAGCTAGCATTTGAAGGAGATATTGGCACGGTCTCGGGCCTAACAACACCCATGCCAATATATCCTCTAAACGCCGTATTCTCTGTCATTATCACTTATGTAAATGAGGACGGACAGTTTTCACAACTCCCTCAATTTAATTCAATTCAAAGGGCTTTATTGGCCTGAGAAATACTGTATGTTCACATTGCCAAAGCAAGTGAAATAGATAATGAACAAAAGTGAAATAAAAAATCTGAAATGAACAGTAAACATTACACATTACACAGTTTCAAAAGAATAGAAACATTTCAAATGTTATTTTATGGCTATGTACAGTGTTGTAACAATGTGCAAATAGTTAAAGTACAAAAGGAAAAATAAACATATGTCATGCCCTGACCATAGAGAGCTATTTATTCTCTGTTGGTTGGGGCGTGATAGTGACTAGGGTGGGTTATCTAGTGATTAATGGTTTATGTTGACCTGGTATGGTTCCCAATCAGAAACAGCTGTTTATCGTTGTCTCTGATTGGGGATCATATTTAGGCAGCCATTGCCTCATTGTGCTTTGTGGGATCTTGTCTACGGATAGTTGCCTGTGTGCCCCAGTAACGCCACATTTCGGTTGTGCATGTGTGTTTGTTGAGTTTCGATTAATTGAAGTATAGTGGGGCAAAAAAGTATTTAGTGAGCCACCAATTGTGCAAGTTCTCCCACTTAAAAATATGAGAGAGGCCTGTAATTGTCATCATAGGTACACTTCAACTATGACAGACAAAACGAGAAAAACAATCCAGAAAATCACATTGTAGGATTTTTAATGAATTTATTTGCAAATTATGGTGGAAAATAAATATTTTGTCACCGACAAACAAGCAGGATTTCTGTCTCTCACAGACCTGTAACTTCTTCTTTAAGAGGCTCCTCTGTCCTCCACTTGTTACCTGTATTAATGGCACCTGTTTGAACTTGTTATCAGTATAAAAGACACCTGTCCACAACCTCAAACAGTCAAACTCCAAACTCCACTATGGCCAAGACCAAAGAGCTGTCAAAGGACATCAGAAACAAAATTGTAGACCTGCACCAGTCTGGGTAGACTGAATCTGCAATAGGTAAGCAGCTTGGTTTGAAGAAATCAACTGTGGGAGCAATTATTAGGAAATGGAAGACATACACGACCACTGATAATCTCCCTCGATCTGGGGCTCCACGCAAGATCTCATCCCGTGGGGTCAAAAAGATCACAAGAACGGTGAGCAAAAATCACAGAACCACACAGGGGGACCTAGTAAATGATCTGCAGAGAGCTGGGACCTACCATCAGTAACACACTACGCCGCCAGGGACTCAAATCCTGCAGTGCCAGACGTGTCCCCCTGCTTAAGTCAGTACATTTCCAGGCCCGTCTGAAGTTTGCTAGAGAGCATTTGGATGATCCAGAAGAAGATTGGGAGAATGTCATATGGTCAGATGAAACCAAAATATTACTTTTTGGTAAAAACTCAACTCGTCGTGTTTGGAGGACAAAGAATAGTGAGTTGCATCCAAAGAACACCATACCTACTGTGAAGCATGGGGGTGGAAACATCATGCTTTGGGGCTGTTTTTCTGCAAAGGGACCAAGACGACTGATCCGTGTAAAGGAAAGAATGAATGGGGCCATGTATCGTGAGATTTTGAGTGAAAACCTCCTTCCATCATCAAGGGCATTGAAGATGAAACGTGGCTGGGTCTTTCAGCATGACAATGATCCCAAACACACCGCCCGGGCAACGAAGGAGTGGCTTCGTAAGAAGCATTTCAAGGTCCTGGAGTGTCCTAGCCAGTCTCCAGATCTCAACCGCATAGAAAATCTTTGGAGGGAGTTGAAAGTCTGTGTTGCCCAGCAACAGCCCCAAAACATCACTGCTCTAGAGGAGATCTGCATGGAGGAATGGGCCAAAATACCAGCAACAGTGTGTGAAAACCTTGTGAAGACTTCCAGAAAACGTTTGACCTCTGTCATTGCCAACAAAAGGTATATAACAAAGTATTGAGATAAACTTTTGTTATCGACCTAATACTTATTTTCCACCATAATTTGCAAATAAATTCATTAAAAATCCTAAAATGTGATTTTCTGGATTTTTTTTTCTCATTTTGTCTGTCACAGTTGAAGTGTACCTGTGATGAAAATTACAGGCCTCTCTCATCTTTTTAAGTGGGAGAACTTGCACAATTGGTGGCTGACTAAATACTTTTTTGCCCCACTGTATGTGGAACTCTACGCACACATCGCCTTGGTCCAATCATTACGACGATCGTGACAATATACAAATATGGGTTGTATTTACAATGGTGTTTGCCCTTTTCTTGTGGAAACAGGTCATAAATCTTGCTGCTGTGATGGCACATTGTGATATTTCAACTAATACATTTTCAAGATTGGATTTGTTTTCAAATTCTTTGTGGGTCTGCGTAAACTGAGGAAAATATGTGACCCGTTTCAGGAAACTATGCATATGTCGCGGGTCACTACTTCATAGGAGAGCCGTTTGAATGTAAACTTTTTTGGTGTTGATCAAAATGCGTTTTTTGGCAGAAATGCCTTTTCGAACATGTGAACTTTCATCTGCCTTAACAACAAACTTGTATGCCATATGTAAATACAAACATTTTTTTTTAATTACGAGCGTTGTTGTGGTTTTTCACAGAAAAAGGCTGCAACCTCCCACTAGCCATGACTTGCTAAGGTAATGAGTGGGCTGGACATGCCGAGAGATGAGTTTGGGTTGGTCTGCCATATAGCATGCTTCTGTCTATTTGAGCTGGTCAGTATGTCTAGATACTCCTGTCTAACGCGGCTTTTAAAAAAATGTATCACGTAGTAAAACTGCATAAACCTAATGTCAAGTTAATGTGTACTGTTAGCTAACTACACTTAGCTGGCTGGCTCGCAAGGTAGTGTTATGTGTTTGCTCTCCACTTCTGGAGGAAGTTTTGAAGTCAGTGAAATTCGAGTATGATAGCTAAGTAGATGGAGAAAACACTTGCTTCTGGATTACATTTTCAAACTAAGGGCAACCATGGAATCCGACAGGAGACGCCAACCATGGGTAGATTTCCAGATATTACACATTTCTAATTTTGACAGAAAGTAGTTTCATTACAAGTTAAAGTGTACTGTTAGCTAGCTAACATTAGCTGGCCTGCTCGCTAGCTATAATGTTATGTGTATGATCTTATTCTTCGTATCTCAGGCACATTTGCTTGACTAATTATAGCCTAATTTTAGCTAGCTAACATTGAACCTGATTGGTTAGCTACCTGCAGATTCATGCAGGGTAGTAACGTCATGAGTTGGGCCTATAGTTAATTGTTTAGCTAGCTAGCCAGTTACATGTCTTAACAAAAGACTCCACTATGCAAGTATCCATTTCAATAGAATGTCACTGCAACAATAGACTTATTAGCTGGTACATTCAATCTGGCTATCTACTCCAATTTCAGACCACGGGTAAGAGCCGAGCTAGCTACATTTTAAGATATTACACATTTATAATTTTGACATAAAGTATTTTCATTTCAAGTAAAATTGTACTGTTACCTAGCTAGCTAACATTAGCTGGCTGGCTCACTAACTAACGTTACATGTATGATCTTATAATTCACATCTAAGAGCCACTAGTTATGAAGCTAGCTAACATTGAACAATTCTTCCTTTGGCCACCTCTCCTCCCGGTGCTCTGCTGCCAATGACTGGAACGAACTGCAAAAATCACGAAGCTGGAGACTCTTACCTCCCTCACTAGCTTTAAGCACCAGCTGTCAGAGCAGCTCACAGATCACTGCACCTGAACATAGCTCATCTGTAAATAGCCCATCCAATCTCCCTCATCCCCATACTGTATTTATTTATTTATCTTGCTCCTTTGCACCCCAGTATCTCTACTTGCACATTTATCTTCTGCACATTCTACCATTCCAGTGTTAAATTGCTATATTGTAATTACTTCGCCACCATGGCCTAATAGTTACCTTACCTCTCTTATCCTACCTCATTTGCACATACTGTGTATAGATTTTCCTACTGTATTATTGATTGTATGTTTGTTTATTCCATTTGTAACTCTGTGCTGTGTGTGTCGAACTGCTTTGCTTCATCTTGGCCAGGTTGCAGTTAAAAATGAGAACTTGTTCTCAACTAGCCTACATGGTTAAATAAAATAAAAATGAAAACCTGGTTGGTTTGCTACCTGAAGATTCATACAGGGTAGTAACGTCATGAGTTGGGATTACGGTTAATTGTTTACCTAGCTAGCTAGCTACATGTTTTAACAAAAGACTCTCATCTTAGTGTGCCAGACCGCAGAATAGCTGATGCATTTACGAACGCTCAACACCCGTTGAATATGGCCGGTGTCAGTAAACGTCGGCAAATAAGCGTAACTAAATTGTTGCCAGCAGCATAGTTACAGTCACCAACGCTCTGGATAACATGAAAACAGCCTAACCAGCTCTACTAGGGTGAGTAAAATGGTCAGAGTGGGGTGTTCTCCCATTATGTGTCTATTAGCCAATGTTAGCCAGTTAGCTTGGGTGCTTGACTGCCGTTGTGAGGTCAGATTGTTCGGATCAACCCTACTCATCGAGCAGAGTGTCCAGTGTGCACTCTGAACGCGCTTCAAATGAACAATCTGACAGCACAGTTGCAGTCACCAACACTCAGGATAACATAACAGCCTAACCAGCTCTGTTGGGCGAGTAATGTTCAGTGAGCTGTTCTCTCTCACTTACATGAGATAGAGGGTGTGAACGATGCTGAATGGGTATAGACAAAGAAGGGCTCTCCAATAGTAGTACCAAAACATTCAAAGGTAATTTTCTCAAAAGTGAGTTTACAAGTTTAGCAACTTTCAAAACAAAATTACTTTCTCATTGTTCCTCAACTGTAGTGTATGATATACCATTTTGTAGCTCTGAGTGTCTACTTTTATCCAATGTAAAAATCACATTTAAAAATGTTGCAACATGAGACCGATTTGAACCGGTCGGTCACATATGTGTCTCTAATATCGCTGTAAGAGGTTAGGAAATGCAGCTCAGTTTCCACCTCATTTTGTGGGTAGTGTGCAGATAGCCTGTCTTCTCTTGAGAGCCAGGTTTGCCTCCAGCTGCCTCTCTCAATAGTAAGGCCATGCTCACTGAGTCTGTACATAGTCAAAGCTTTCCTTAATTTTGGGTCAGTCACAGTGGTCAGGTTTTCTGCCACTGTGCGTGTGCTCTCTGTTTAGGGCCAAATGGCGTTCCAGTTTGCTCAGTTTTTTAAATGTATTAATTATTTCCAATGTGTCAAATAATTATCTTTTTGTTTTGTAATAATTTGTTTGGGTCTAATTGTGTTTCTGCCCTGGGGCTCTGTAGGGTCTGTTTGCTTTGTGAACAGAGCCCCAGAACCAGCTTGCTGAGGGAACTTCACTAGGTTAATCTCTCTGTAGGAGATGGCTTTGTTTTAGAAGGGTTGGAAATTGCTTCCTTTTAGGTGGTTGTAGAATTGAATGGCTCTTTTCTTGATTTTGATAATAAGAGGATATCGTCCTAATTCTACTCTGCATGCATTATTTGGTGTTTTACTTTGTACACAGAGGATGTTTTTGCAGAATTCTATATTTCGTGTTCGTCCCATTCTGTGATTTCTTGGTTGGTAAGTGGATGCCAGATCTCACAACCATAAAGTGTAATGGGTTCTGTAAGTATTTTTAGCCAGATCCTAATTGGGATGTCAAATTTTATGTTATTTTGATGGCGTAGAAGGCCCTTCTTGTCTCTCAGATCGTACACAGCTTTGTTGAAGTCTTGTGGTGCTGATGTGTAGGTAGAGGTAGTTTTTTGTGTGGTTTAGGGCAACGTTGTTTAGATGGAATTTATATTTGTGGTAGTGGCAATGAGACCTTTTTTGGAACACCTTTGTCGCTCTCTCTAGTTCTCTCTCTAGTTCTCTCTCTCTAGTTCTCTCTCTCTCTAGTTCTCTCTCTAGTTCTCTCTCTCTAGTTCTCTCTCTCTCTAGTTCTCTCTCTCTCTAGTTCTCTCTCTCTAGTTCTCTCTCTCTAGTTCTCTCTCTCTCTAGTTATCTCTCTCCAGTTCTCTCTCTCTAGTTCTCTCTCTCTAGTTCTCTCTCTAGTTCTCTCTCTCTAGTTCTCTCTCTCTCTAGTTCTCTCTCTCTCCAGTTCTCTCTCTCCAGTTCTCTCTCTCCAGTTCTCTCTCTCTCTAGTTCTCTCTCTAGTTCTCTCTCTCTAGTTCTCTCTCTCTCTAGTTCTCTCTCTCTAGTTCTCTCTCTCTCTAGTTCTCTCTCTCTAGTTCTCTCTCTCCAGTTCTCTCTCTCTAGTTCTCTCTCTCTAGTTCTCTCTCTCTAGTTCTCTCTCTCTAGTTCTCTCTCTAGTTCTCTCTCTCTAGTTCTCTCTCTCTAGTTCTCTCTCTCTAGTTCTCTCTCTCCAGTTCTCTATCTCTAGTTCTCTCTCTCTAGTTCTCTCTCTCTAGTTCTCTCTCTAGTTCTCTATCTAGTTCTCTCTCTCTAGTTCTCTCTACTTCTCTGCTCACTCAATCTGTCTTTTGTTGGCTACGGTTTAGACCTCCAACTATAGCTCCCCATCTCTCTCTCTCTCTCTCGTTCTCTCTCTCATTCTCTCTCTAGTTCTCTCTCTAGTTCTCTCTCTAGTTCTCTCTCTACTTCTCTGCTCACTCAGTCTGTCTTTTGTTGGCTACGGTTTAGACCTCCAACTATAGCTCCCCATCTCTCTATCCCTCTGTCTCTCTCTCTCTGTCCGGCCATCCACCCCCCCTCTCTCAGCATGTTTATGGCTGCCTCAACATACATATGGTTATGTTAATTACCTACTGCCTTGGGAGAGGTTGGGACCTCCTCAGACTGTGTCACATGCAATTTTGCTGACACCTGACATTTTTGTTGATAATCAATTGCATTCACTCACCCCACAAACCCCTCCTACCCCTAATGTTAACCTTAACCCTAACCCTAATGTTAACCTTAACCCTAACCCTAATGTTAACCTTAACCCTACAACTAATGTTAACCTTAACCCTAACGTTAACCTTAAACCTAACCCTAATGTTAACCTTAACCCTAACCCTAATGTTATTCTTAAACCAAACCCTAATGTTCACCTTAACCCTAACCCTAACCCTAACCCTAACCTTAACCCTAACCCTAACCCTTAACCCTAACCCTAATGTTGACCTTAACCCTAACCCTAATGTTAACCTTAACCCTAACCCTAATGTTAACCCTAACCCTAACTCTAATGTTAACCTTAACCCTAACCCTAATGTTAACCTTAACCCTAATGTTAACCTCAATCCTAATGTTAACCTTAACCCTAACCCTAATGTTAACCTTAACCCTAAACCTAATATTAACCTTAACCCTAACACTAATGTTAACCTTAACCCTAACCCTAATGTTAACCTTAACCCTAACCCTAATGTTAACCTTAACCCTAACCCTAATGTTAACCTTAACCCTAACCCTAATGTTAACCTTAACCCTAACCCTAATGTTAACCTTAAGCCTAACCCTAATGTTAACCTTAACCCTAACCTAATCACCTTAACCCTAATGTTAACCTTAAACCTAACCCTAACCTTAACCCTAACCCTAATGTTAACCTTAACCCTAACCCTAATATTTACCTTAACCCTAACCCTAATGTTAACCTTAACATTAACCCTAACCATAACCCTAATGTTAACCTCAACCCTAACCCTAATGTTAACCTTAACCCTAACCATAATGTTAACCTTAACCCTAACCCTAATGTTAACCCTAACCCTAACCCTAACCCTAACCCTAACCCTAATGGTAACCTTAACCCTAATGGTAACCTTAACCTAATGTTAACCTTAACCTAACCCTAATGTTAACCTTAACCCTAATGTTAACCTTAATGTTAACCTAACCCTAATGTTAACCTTAACCCTAAACCTAATATTAACCTTATCCTAACCCTAATGTTAACCTTAACCTAACCCTAATGTTAACCCCTAACCCTAATGTTAACCTTAACCCTAACCCTAATGTTAACCTTAACCCTAACCCTAATGTTAACCTTAACCCTACCCCTAATGTTAACCTTAAACCTAACCCTAATTTTAACCTTAACCCTAACCCTAATGTTAACCTTAACCCTAACCCTAATATTTACCTTAACCCTAACCCTAATGTTAACCTTAACATTAACCCTAATGTTAACCTCAACCCTAACCCTAATGTTAACCTTAACCCTAACCATAATGTTAACCTTAACCCTAACCCTAATGTTAACCCTAACCCTAACCCTAATGTTAACCTAATAACCCTAACCCCTAATGTTAACCTTAACCCTAACCTAATATTAACCTTAACCCTAAACCTAATGTTAACCTTAACCATAACCCTAATGTTAATCTTAAGCCTAACCCTAATGTTAACCTTAACCCTAACCCTAATGTTAACCTTAACATTAACCCTAACCATAACCCTAATGTTAACCTTAACCCTAACCCTAATGTTAACCTTAACCCTAACCCTAATGTTAACCTTAACCCTAACCCTAATATTAACCTTAACACTAACCCTAATGTTAACCTTAACCCTAACCCTAACCCTAACCCTAACCCTAATGTTAACCTTAACCCTAACCCTAAACCTAATATTAACCTTAACCCTAACCCTAATGTTAACCTTAAGCCTACCCCTAATGTTAACCTTAACCCTAACCCTAATGTTAACCTTAACCCTAACCCTAATGTTAACCTTAACCCTAACCCTAATGTTAACCTTAACATTAACCCTAATGTTAACCTTAACCCTAACCCTAATGTTAACCTTAACCCTAACCCTAATATTTACCTTAACCCTAACCCTAATGTTAACCTTAACCCTTAACCCTAATGTTAACCTTAATGTTAACCTTAACCCTAACCCTAATGTTAACATTAACCCTAACCCTAATGTTAACCTTAACCCTAACCCTAATGTTAACCTTAACCCCCTAATATTAACCTTAACCTAACCCTAATTTTAACCCTAATGGTAACCCTAATGTTAACCTTAACCCTAACCCTAATGTTAACCTTAACCCTAACCCTAATGTTAACCCTAACCCTAACCCTAATGTTAACCTTAACCCTAACCCTAATGTTAACCTTAACCCTAACCCTAATGTTAACCTTAACCCTAACCCTAATGTTAACCTTAACCCTAACCCTAATGTTAACCTTAACCCTAACCCTAATGTTAACCTTAACCCTAACCCCCTAATGTTAACCCTAACCCTAATGTTAACCTTAACCCTAACCCTAATATTAACCTTATCCCTAACCCTAATATTAACCTTAACCTTAACCCTAACCCTAACCCTAATGGTAACCTTAACCCTAACTCTAATGTTAACCTTAACCCTAACCCTAATGTTAACCTTAACCCTAATGTTAACCTCAATCCTAATGTTAACCTTAACCCTAACCCTAATGTTAACCTTAACCCCCTAACCCTAATATTAACCTTAACCCTAAACCTAATGTTAACCTTAACCCTAACCCTAATATTAACCTTAACCCTAAACACAATGTTAACCTTAACCTTAACCCTACCCCTAATGTTAACCTTAAACCTAACCCTAATTTTAACCTTAACCCTAACCCTAATGTTAACCTTAACCCTAACCCTAATGTTAACCTTAACCCTAACCCTAATATTAACCTTAACATTAACCCTAATGTTAACCTTAACCCTAATATTAACCTTAACCCTAACCCTAATATTAACCTTAACCCTAACCCTAATGTTAACCTTAACCTTAACCCTAATGTTAACCTTAACCCTAACCCTAATGTTAACCTTAACCCTAACCCTAATGTTAACCTTAACCCTAACCCTAATGTTAACCTTAACCCTAACCCTAATGGTAACCTTAACCCTAACTCTAATGTTAACCTTAACCTTAACCCTAATTAACCCTAACCATAACCCTAATGTTAACCTTAACCCTAACCCTAATGTTAACAATTAACCTTAACCCTAATGTTAACCTCAACCCTAACCCTAATGTTAACCTTAACCCTAACCATAATGTTAACCTTAACCCTAACCCTAATGTTAACCCTAACCCTAACCCTAACCCTAACCCTAACCCTAATGGTAACCTTAACCCTAACTCTAATGTTAACCTTAACCCTAACCATAATGTTAACCTAAACCCTAACCCTAAAATTAACCTTAACCCTAACCCTAATGTTAACCTTAACCCTAACCCTAATATTAACCTTATCCCTAACCCTAATATTAACCTTAACCTTAACCCTAACCTAACCCTAACCCTAATGGTAACCTTAACCCTAACTCTAATTTTAACCTTAACACTAACCCTAATATTAACCTTAACCTTAACCCTAACCCAAATGTTAACCCTAACCCTAATATTAACCTTAACCCTAAACACAATGTTAACCTTAACCTTAACCCTAACCCTAATGTTAACCCTAACCCTAATATTAACCTTAACCCTAACCCTAATGTTAACCTTAACCCTAACCCTAATGTTAACCTTAACCCTAACCCTAATATTAACCTTAACCTTAACCCTCACCCTAATGTTAACCTTAACCCTCACCCTAATATTAACCTTAACCCTAACCCTAATGTTAACCTTAACCCTAACCCTAATGTTAACCTTAACCCTAACCCTCACCCTAATGTTAACCTTAACCCTAACCCTAATATTAACCTTATCCCTAACCTTAATATTAACCTGAACCTTAACCCTAACCCTCATGTTAACCCTAACCCTAACCCTAATATTAACCTTATCCCTAACCCTAATATTAACCTTAAACTTAACCTTAACCCTAACCCTAACTCTCATGTTAACCTTAAACCTAACCATAGTATTAACCTTAACCTTGACCCTAATGTTAACCTTAACCCTAACCTAATAACCCTAACCTTAACCTTAACCCTTAACCCTAACCTAATGTTAACCTTAACCCTAATCCTAATGTTAACCTTAACCCTACCCCTAATGTTAACCTTAACCCTAACCCTAAACCTTATATTAACCTTAACCCTAACGCTAATGTTAACCTTAACCATAACCCTAATGTTAACCTTAACCCTAACCCTAACCCTAACCCTAATGTTAACCTTAACCCTAACCCTAATGTTAACCTTAACCCTAACTCTAATGTTAACCTTAACCCTAACCCTAATGTTAAACTTAACATTAACCCTAATATTAACCTTAACCTTAACCCTAACCCTAATGTTAACCTTAACCCTAGCCCTAATATTAACCTTAACCCTAACACTAATCTTAATCTTAACCTTAACTCTAATGTTAACCTTAACCCTAACCGTAATATTAACCTTAACCTTAACCCTAACCCTAATGTTAACCCTAACCCTAATATTGACCTTATCCCTAACCCTAATATTAACCTTTACACAAACCCTAACCCTAATGTTAACCTTAACCCTAACTCTAATGTTAACCTTAACGCTAACCCTAACATTAACCTTAACCTTAACCCTCACCCTAATGTTAACCTTAACCCTCACCCTAATATTAACCTTAACCCTAACACTAATCTTAATCTCAACTCCCTAATGTTAACCTTAACCCTCACCATAATATTAACCTTAATCCCCTAACCCTAATATTGACCTTATCCCTAACCCTAATATTAACCTTAACACTAACCCTAACCCTAATATTAACCTTAACCTTAACCCTCACCCTAATGTTAACCTTAACCCTCACCCTAATATTAACCTTAACCTTAACCCTAATGTTAACCCTAACCCTAACCCTAATATTAACCTTATCCCTAACCCTAATATTAACCTTAACCATAACCCTAACACTAACCCTAATGTTATCCTTAACCCTAACTCTAATGTTAACCTTGACCCTAACCCTAATATTAACCTTAACCCTACCCCTAATGTTAACCTTAACCTTAACCCTAACCCTAATGTTAACCTTAACCATAACCCTAATGTTAATCTTAAGCCTAACCCTAATGTTAACCTTAACATTAACCCTAACCATAACCCTAATGTTAACATTAACCTTAACCCTAATCCTAACCCTAACCCTAACACTAACCCTAACCCTTAACCCTAACCATAATGTTAACCTTAACCCTAACCCTGATGTTAACCTTAACCCTAACCCTAATGTTAACCCTTACCTAACCCTAACCCGAACCCTATCCCTAATGTTAACCTTAACCCTAACCATAATGTTAACCTTAACCCTAACCCTAAAATTAACCTTAACCTTAACCCTAACCCTAATGTTAACCTTAACCCTAACCCTAATATTAACCTTATCCCTAACCCTAATATTAACCTTAACCTTAACCCTAACCCTAACCCTAATGTTAACCTTAACCCTAACCCTAATGTTAACCTTAACCCTAACCCTAATATTAACCTTAACCTTAACCCTAACCCTAATGTTAACCTTAACCCTCACCCTAATATTAACCTTAACCCTAACTCTAATGTTAACCCTATCCCTAATGTTAACCTTAACCTTAACCATAACTTAATCTTAACCCTAACCCTGATGTTAACCCCCTAACCCTAAACCCCCTAATATTAACCTTAACCCTAACCCTAATGTTAACCTTAACCCTAACCCTAATATAACCCTAACCCTCACCCTAATGTTAACCTTAACCATAATGTTAACCTTAACCCTAACCCTAACCCTAACCCTAATGTTAACCCTAACCCTAACCCTAACCCTATTAACCTTATCCCTAACCTAATATAAACCTTAACCTTAACCCTAATATTAACCTTAACCTTAACCCTAACTCTAATGTTAACCTTAACCCTAATATTAACCTTAAACTTAACCCTCACCCTAATGTTAACCTTAACCCTCACCCTAATGTTAATATTAACCCTAACCCTAACCCTAATGTTAACCTTAACCCTAACCCTAATGTTAACCTTAACCTTAACCCTAATGTTTACCTTAACCCTAACCCTAATTTTAACCCTAAAATAATATAGTTACTTGCTCAATCTGGTTTTGTCTTTTTTATATTTTATATTGAATGTTATTATATCAAGCACTTTAACATAGCACTTATCTTTGGAGAATTTAATCCCTTCATCCCTTGGGGGGATTTCCAGTTATGTTCTTATTTAATTATTTATTTATTTAATTGATCCAGTTTGAATGTTTTATTAACTTTTTTTTATTTTTATGAAACTTTTTTTACCCTCAACACTTTATCAACAATTCCTCCTGTTGTTGAACTGTTATGGGTGGCCCTCGGAGCTCTCGGGCCTTTCATGTTCTCTGACCATCTCCAGTCCGGTCAGATGTACAATATAGAAACGGGGAAGAATGTTGCAATAGGCCCGTGCAACCCAAGGTTTGATACCAGCATGAACAGAAACCCTCTTAAACCTAACCTACTAAAACCTAACCAATGTGACCTTAACCCCAAAATCCCTAGAAATAGCATTTGACCTTGTGGGGACAGTTGATAACTTTTGGTTTACTGTTCTTGTGGAACGCACACACATATTCATCACTTCTAAAATGATGCTCCCTGGCCATTATAAGATAAATCAAATAACAATGTGGGTCACATACCGTTGGTGTTCAATGTTCCCAAGTTCTGCTTCTAGTCACCCCGCAGTAATCCGTAATCTCTCTCCACTGGCTTATACACAGTTGATAAAGAATATGTACATCCGGATACAAGACCATGGTGCTTGCAAGATACTAGATGGTATCGGAGCTGTGAGATGGGTAAACAAAGTGGCATAGTTAAAGTGGCTAGTGATACTGTATTACAGGCTCTGATCAGGCCCTACACCCGTATGCAAGAGATGAATAATGTAGTTCATCCACCTCATTGGTGGCTAGTGATATATTTACTCATTTCCCATACCACTGATTAAAGTACAGTTGAGTCCCGCAGTGTGTAGGCAGCCCAGTCAAAACTGTTGGCTGCTCTGGGCCTTGAATGGTGGAACAAACTCCCTCACGACGCCAGGACAGCGGAGTCAATCACCACCTTCCGGAGACACCTGAAACCTTTACCTCTTCAAGGAATACCTAGGATAGGATAAGTAATCCTTCTCACCACCCCCCAGGCGGTTAATGATTTAGATGCACTGTATTGTAAAGTGGTGACTGTTCCACTGGATGTCAGAAGGTGAATTCACTTCAATTTGTAAGTCGCCAATGGATAAGATGTGTCTGCTAAATGAACTTAAATGTAAATGTAAATGTAAATGTCCCTCTGACACACAAATTAACTTCTTTTGTCTTGGTGTGATGCATTTTCACACTTGTCAATGTTCACAGGCCGTTTGAGAGATAATCAATAATTATTATATGATTGAGTCAATGTTGTGGAGTGAGCGAACGCATTGTTTGTTTGTGTCTGTTCCTACCCTCACCACCTCCATCTCTGTAGCTTCCGGGTATGCTGGAAACCCAGGACCCGAGCTAAGGGAATTGGGTTGGCTTTATAGTGCCTGTCCCAAATGGCTCATTAATGCATATGGGCATATTGAAAGATATTGTCAGTAGTGATGTAATGTTGTGATATTGTTTAAAACCGTGTTGCAATGTATATCCTTTAGTATGTTTAGTTCATGGAAAATGTAGGTTTGTATTGTTAATTGATTAATTAATTAGGGTTAATTGTTCTGAGGGGCGGCTGGGGATGCCCTCTGGGCCTGCAGCAAAAGGAGCCTCTCTTTCAGTCATGGAGAGGCAGTTTGGATTGAGCTGTGGATGGAGCAGCATTGTTTTTAAACTGTCCCATAAGGTAGACGTTGATGGGAGCAGTACTGTTGTTTTTGTTCCGGAATTCTTGTAAATAAACACCTTTGCACAGAAGAACTTTTGCGGTACTGACGCTTATCTTGTTTGATTTTGATAGAGGGAATAGCTGCATTATTCAGTTTAGACACCTTGCCCTGATTGAAAGCATGACACTAACAGTTTCAGCTCCTAACCCTAAACTGGTTACAAAATTATAACCATTAACCCCAAAATCCCTAGAAATAGCATTTGACCTTGTAGGGACTAACAAAATTCTACCCAGTTGATAACAGTTTTTGTTTGTTTACTGTTCTTGTGGAACCATGCGCAGCGTTGGACTTACTGATGGTGAGTTGACGCTTAGTTCTTCAGGCTGCTAATAATCCTGACTCTGGAAGGTAACACTAAAAAAATGCATAGTTTCCATATATGGCACAGTTTTGACCACGCAGTCAATATGTATATTTCCTTTCAAACTATGAATAGGCCTACAGTACATAGGTAAATCATCACAAAGAATGTCATAGTGTTTCATTTTCATTGTTACCAATAAAGATAAAAAGAAAGGATCTGAATAGCAGAGACATGAGAAAGAAAACAATGTGAAAGAATGAAAACACTGAGCCGTAGAGCTGAGTCTGAAACACAAATTATTGATGTACCAGTAACCCACTTAGTTACGTAACCACGGCAATTATGTATGCACAAGTATGCGTGTTAGAGCTAAGGGATGCTGGGTATGTTTACCAAAAGGAGATAGGAACTCCCTAACACCCTCCTCCCATACTCTCCTCTTATCCTCTCTATCCTCTTCTCCTCTCTTTCTCCCCCCCCCTGGCCTGCTGCCTGTTCCCAAATCTGCCATATAATTTAATAACTGTGTCGTTTTTGTTTTCCCTGCTCAGAATCACCTCATATCCCCTTACCGCACATGTCCTGTCATTGGGGGTGGGGAGTTACAGGGCGGGGGTAGGGAGGAGGTGAGGGGAGAGAGAAGAGAGGGATGAGGAGGTATTGGGGTTGGGGAGGTACAGAATGGTGGTATGGAGGAGGGGGGATAGAAGAGAGGGATGAGGGAGTATGGAGGTGGGGAGGTACAGGGTGGGGGGTAGGAAGGAGTTGAGGGGGAGAGAATAGAGGGATGAGGAGGTATGGGGGTGGGGAGGTACTGGGTATGGGTAGGGAGGAGGAGAGAGGGGAGAGAAGAAAAGGATGGGGCAGGATTAGGTATGGGGTGGTGAGGGAGGTTGAGAGGGGATGAGAGGTAGAGGGAGGGAAAGGGGAGAATAGGGAGAGGGGGTGTCCTCAGGTTTGGAAGCAGGGTCTATCACAGGTAAACTAGTGTTATGTCACGGAACACAATAAGCAGCGCTCTGGTAAGCGGTGCACCTTGGGAAATCAGACTCCATCATTTCTAGTCCTCTCCCCCAATGGCCTCCCCTAATTCCTTCCTTCATTCTGATCTTCCTTTTCTTTTTGACACATTCTCTCTCTCTTTCTATTCCCGTCATATGTCTGTGGCTTATGTGGTTCTCATCTAAAGTAGTGGACTACAACAGAATAGGGTGTTGAGTGTAGGTACGTGAGAACCAGTTGCAGCAGCCATGTTTTATTATGTGGTTACTTTGACATGATTAAATCACTGGGGAGGAAAGTGCATGTCATTAACTCTCTCTGGGCTCATATGACTGTATATGTATTTGTCTGTCGAGTCCCAACATATTTGTTTGATTTTACTTGAGGAGCATGCAGTTACCTTCAGTGTTGTATTGCGTGCACATGCTGTTTGTGTGTTTGTATTGTTAATGTCACACCCTCATCTGTTTCACCTGTCCTTGTGATTGTCTCCACCCCCCTCCAGGTGTCGCCTATCTTCCCTATTATCCCCTGTGTATTTATACCTGTGTTCTCTATTAGTCCTGTTTGTCAAGTCAACCAGTGTTTTTGTTCTCAGCTCCTGCTATTGACCCTTGCCTGTCCTGACTCTGAGCCCGCCTGCCTGACCACTCTGCCTGCCCCTGACCCTGAGCTTGCCTGCCAACCTGTACCTTTGCCTCATCTCTGGATTGTTGACCTCTGCCTACCCTGACTCTGAGCCTGCCTGCTGTCCAATACTGTTGCCCTACCTCAGGATTACTGACCCCTGCCTGCCTTGACTTGTCTATTGCCTGCCCCTGTTGGAATATTAAACCATTGTCAATTCAACGTGTCTGCATCTGGATCTTACCTTGATTCCAGATACTACAAACTGGCCATGACTGACCCAGCAGACCCGGGCCAGCTGCGCAACGTAATCTCCTCCCAGGGAGCCACCATCAGCTGGCACGAGGCCTTGTGGAGGGGGTAAAAACGTTGGTTGAACGCCATGACCGGGCGTTGGACAGACTGCTGGAGCAATTCCATGGGTTGTCTGGGAGGCCGCCTACCACGATGGTAACCCCACAGATCCTCAGTGACTCAGCTGCTAGCAGCACCGTCTCATTGGTCACTCCAAATTCTCGGGAGCCCCGCTTACCTCCTCCAGAATGCTTCAGTGGAGAGCAGAGCGCCTGTCGGGCATTCCTAGCTCAGTGTTACCTCGTCTTCGACTTTCAGCCCTCCTCCTACCCTCGGATCGCTCCAAGATAGCCTACCTCATCACGCTGTTGTCCCGAAGGGCTCTCACCTGGGCTACTGCCGTGTGGGAACAACAGCCAGCCATATGCGCTAGTCTGGGTGTTCTGGGGGAGAAGTGAGGAAGGTTTTTGATGCCCCATTTTCTGGGCGAGAGGCCGCCTGGGAAGCTAAACCAGTTTCGGCAGGACTCCCGCAGTGTAGCTGATTATGCGGTGGATTTCTACACATTGGCAGCGGAGAGTGCTTGGAATCAAGAGGCACTGTTCCATATGTTCCTGCATGGCGTCTCGGAGGAGGTCAAGGATGAGCTTGCAGCCTGGGAGTTACCTACGGAGATCGATTCCCTCATCGCTTTGACCATCCATATCGATGGGCAATATCGATGGGCAATTTCGGGAACGACGATTTTGCTCGTACGCCCAGGGATTCCACATTGCCTCCAAGTCATCCCGGAAGCTACCGATGGTCTTGTTGCCGAGAGAAACCGATCCTTCCTGACCTGCCCCGTGGGCTGCCGAAGATGGCCGAGTCACTGCTTCCTGAGCCTATGACACTAGGAGCTGGGCTGTCTCCAGCGGAACAGCAATACAGGATCGACACGAAGAGTTGTCTGTATTGCGGGACTCTTGGTCATTTCGTGTCCCCTTGTTCCTTAACTTCTTGGTGACAGGGGGCAGTATTTTCACGTCCGGATTAATGCATGCCCAAATTCAACTGCCTGCTACTCATCCCCAGAAGATAGGATATGCATATTATTAGTCGATTTGGATAGAAAACACTCTGAAGTTTCTAAAACTGTTTGGATCATGTCTGTGAGTATAACATAACTTATTTAGCAGGCGAAACCCAGAGGACAAACCATTCAGATTTTGAGGTCACTCTCTTTTCAATGGGTTTCATTGGAAATCGAGATTTCTAAGGGAGCTTCTTGCAGTTCGTATCGCTTCCACTGGATGTCAACAGTCTTTAGAAATTGGTTGAGGTTTTTCCTTTGTGTAATGAAGAAGTACAGCCATCTTCATCCTCAGATAATAGCATTGTTTTCTTTCGCCGAAAAGCCTTTTTGAAATCTAACATGTTGGCTGGATTCACAACAAGTTTAGCTTTAATTTGTTATCTTGCATGTGTGATTTCATGAAAATTTGATTTTTATAGTAATTCATTTGAATTTGGCGCACTGCATTTTCACTGGCTTTTGGCCAAATCCCAGAGAGGTTAAAAAACAGGCTCACCGGTAAAAGCGAGTACTCTGGTGGGCCATATGGAGAACGTTCCTGCTGCCCTTGCTCGCACCCCTTTTCATGCCATTCTGCTGTGGGGATACCAGTCCAAATCTCTCTGGGTTCTCATTGACTCATTTGAGCTGAACATCCCCACTCAGACCCTTTCCGTTCCCATAGACGTTAGATAGCTGGACGGGCGCTCTATAGGCCGAGTCACCCACAACATCATTTCCATCAACCTACGTGTGTCAGGGAACCACAGCGAGGCTATCCAGTTCCTGTTCAAGTCCCCTCTGATTCCCGTGGTATCGGGATTCTCCTGGCTCCAGTGACACAATCCCCTCACTAACTGGTCTACTGGTGCCATCATGAGCTGGAGCCCGTTCTGCCACACCCATTGCCTGAAGTCAGCACAACCTGCCCCGGGATGTCTTCCTGGGGGCTAGGAAGGTGCCCTGGACTTCTCCACCATTCCCGGATCTCCGGGAGGTGTTCAGCAAGGCCCGGTCCACTTCACTTCCTCTGCACCGACCTTATGACTGTGGGATTGACCTTCTCCCTAGCACGACTCCGCCCCGGGGACGACTGTACTCTCTGTCGGGACCAGAGACCAAGGCGATGAAGACCTACATTGGGAACTCCCTTGCTGCAGCATTCATCCGTCCTTCTTCTTCTCCCGTCGGCGCAGGGTTCTTCTTTGTGAAGAACAAGGAGCTTGTGCATCTTTCTACTGGGGTCTCAACGACATAACGGTGAAGGACCGCTACCCGCTAACATTCATCTCCTCTGCCTTCGAGCCACTCAAGGGACCACCGTGTTATCCAAGCTGGATCTATGGGACGCCTACCACCTGGTGGAGATATGGGAAGGGGACGAGTGGAAGACCGCCTTTAACACGGCCAGCGGTCACTACGAGTATCTGGTCATGCCATTTGGCCCTACCAACACCCCTGCTGTGTTCCAGGCTCTGGTCAATGATGTTCTCCGCGAAAGGTAGAACCGGTTCATCTTTGTCTACCTAGATGACATCCTCATATTTTCGTGTTCCACCTAAGAACATGTGTTCCACGTCCGACAGGTTCACCGATGCCTGTTGAAGAACCAGTTGGAAGTTCCAGTGCAAGTTCCATTGTTCCACCATCCATTTTCTGGGTTTCATCATTGCTGCAGGGAGTGCGCAAATGGATCCCGGGAAGTTGAGAGCGGTGGTGGATTGGTCTCGGCCTACTTCCAGGATGCAGCTGCAACACTTCCTGGGGTGAGCTTCTCGCGATGAAGATGTCGTTAGAGGAATGGAGGCACTGGCTGCAAGGGAGGTACACCCATTCACCGTGTGGACTTACCACAAGAACCTGGAGAATCTCCGCAAGCCAGATGGGCTCTGCTGTTCACACTATTCAACTTCTCCCTCTCGTACTGGCCCGAGAATGTCAAGCCAGAGGCACTGTCCCACCGCTATGGCCCCACTGGTACTATCCCGGAGCCCGAGACCATCCTTCCCACCTCGTGCCTGGTGAGGGCACTCAACTGGGGTATAAGGGAACAGGTCTGGAAGGCGCAGCGGTCTCAGCCGAACCTTTGGGTGGGGGGTGGTGCCTGATAATCAGATGTTTGTGCCTGATGCTGTCCGATCTGCGGTCCAGGAGTGGGCCCATTCCTCCTGGCTTGCCTGCCATCCGGGCTGGACCCTGGCCTTCATGCGACAACGCTTTTGGTGGCCTACTATGGGTCCAGATGTCGCAGCGTTTGTCTCCGCCTGTATGGTCTGTGCTCAGAATAAGACTACTTGGCAAGCTCCGGCTGGTTTTCTGCAACCACTGTCTTTCGCTCACCATCCCTGGTCCCACATATCCTGGAGCCAGCAGCTGGTGTGGGTTGAGTACGCCTGCAACACCCTTCCCTGCTCTGCCACAGGCAGTTTGAGTGTTCCCTGGGGTATCAGCCCCTGCTCTTCCAAGAGCAGGTGGAAGAGCCCGGCGTACCTTCTGCCCAGATGTTTGTCCGCCGCTGTCATTGTACCTGGAGGAGAGCCCGGTCAGCCCTCCTAAAGACCTCCTCCAGGTATCGAATAAGAGCTGGGAGAGATGACATTAAATGGAGAGTGAGAGAGAAAGGTAGAGAGAGGGAAAGAGAGAGAGAGGGGTTGTCCAGTTTTAAGACTCTTGCTTTGACCACAAGACAACAAAAGACAAAGTCAACAGTTATGAGCTTGAACATAACAGTATGCCAGTGGAAGGGAGGACAGCAGGTGACCTAAATATGGTTTGTGACTATTATGATTTCCCGTTGTAGCCAAGTTGAAGCAATTACAAGGCACAAGGCAACACTTCTTAAAATTACAGAAGCTAAACAATCACTCCAAAATGAAATATGTATTGATATTAGTTGACAGGGGTCTTTATGTCAACATAATTTTGTTTAATGTATTTCTGATACCTTTTAGGATGGAAAATGGTTGACAAATTGATTTCTGTCTTAATTTCCCCAGAATATTGACTCTTAGCTTTCATTTGACACCCAATTTGATGTGCTTCTATGAACTTCACATTGGCGCTCATGGGTCCTTTTACATGGAAATGCCCTACTCCTTTGTGCGTCTGTAACTTTCTCACTCATCATTATTCATGATTCATTCAGGATTATCCGTGATCATGGTAGTATCCACAGTGAAGTGTTTAGAAACATATTCTATTCTTATTTACAATACAAGTGACACCAAAATGAAGCAATACATTATTTACCATTCATTTCTATTGGCCATAAAAGAATATGAAACAGAACCAAAATCAAAAGCAAATGCGTCCAACCAATTTGTAGAGTCACAAGCTTGATGTGGTCATTGCGTACTATGAATATAGGAACAAAAACTTAACTTTACCTACTTTAAAACACATATAGTGCATGCGGAAAGTATTCAGACCCCTTGACATTTCCCACATTTCTTACATTACAGCCATATTCTAAAATTGATTCAATAAAAAAAACATCTCATCAATCTACACACAATACCCTATAACAGAACGAAAACAGATTTGATGAATGTTAGCAAATGTATTACAAAAAGAATATTAACAGAAATATTATTTTACATAAGTATTCAGAACGTTTGCTGAGAGACTTGAAATTGAGCTCAGGCGCTTCCTGTTGACGTTGTTCAGCTTTGAGATGTTTCTACAACTTGATTGGAGTCCACCAGTGGTAAATTCAATTGATTGGAAATGATTTGGAATGGCACACACCTGTCAATATATGTTCCCACAGTTAACATGCATGTCAGAGCAAAAAACCAAGCCAAGAGGTGAAGGAATTGTCCGTTGTGCTCCGAGACAAGATTATGTCAAGAGACAGATCTGTGAAAGGGTACCAAAACATTCATCCAGCATTGAAGGTCCCCAAGAACACAGTGGCCTCCACTGAGAAATCGGGGGAGAAGGGCATTGGTCAGGGAGGTGACGAAGAACCCGATGGTCACTCTGACAGAGCTGCAGAGTTCCTCTGTGGAAATGGGAGAGCCTTCCAGAACGACAACCATCTCTGCAGCACTCCACCAATCAAGCCTTTAAGGTAGAGTGGCCAGATGGAAGCCACTCCTCAGTAAAAGGCACCTGACAGCCTGCTTGGAGTTTGCCAAATGGCACCTAAAGACTCTCAGACCATGAGAAACAAGATTCTCTTGTGTGATGAAACCAAGATTGAACTCTTCGGCCTAAATGCCAAGCATCACATCTGGAGGAGACCTGGCACCATCCCCACGTTGAAGCATGGTGGTGGCAGCATCATGTTGTGGGGATTCCTTCGACCTCCTGGCTTGATTTTTTACTCTGACATGCACAGTTTACTGTGGGAACTTATTTAAGCAGCCTTTCCAAATAATTCTTCAGCGGCAGGGACTGGGAGACTAGTCAAGATTGAGAAAAAGATGAACGGAGTGAAGTACAGAGATGAAAACCTGCTCCAGAGTGCTCAGGACCTCAGACTGGGAGATTGTATACCTTCCAACAGGACAACGACACTAAGCACACAGCCAAGACAACACAGGAGTGACTTCGGGACAAGTCTCTGAATGTCCTTGAGTGGGCCATCCAGAGCCCGGACTTGAACCCGAACAAACATCTCTGGAGAGACCTGAAAATAGCTGTGCAGCGACGCTCCCCATCCAACTGACAGAGCTTGAGAGGATCTGCAGAGATGAATGGGAGAAACTCCCCAAATACAGGTGTGCCAAGTTCGTTGCATCATATCCAAGACTTGAGGCTGTAATCGCTCCTGAAGGTGCTTCAAACAAGTACTGAGTAAAGGGTCTGAATTATTTTGTAAATGGAATATTTACATATTTATAAATGTTTTAATTTTATATTTTTCAGAAAAAAACTGTTTTTGCTTTGTCATTATGGGGTATTGTGTGTAGATTGATGAAGGGGGAAAAAACAATTCAATCCATTTTAGAATAAGGCTGTAATGTAACAAAATGTGGAAAAGGTCAAGGGGTCTAAATAAGTTTTTAAGTGAATTACTCCCAATATTTTTGTCCCCTACAAAAAGTTCTAACATTTCTAAATGGTTCACCCGATATAGATGAAAATACCCTCAAATTAAAGGTTCAACCTCATAGTCAATGTATAATTTTATATTAAAAGTGCTGGAGAACAGAGCCAAAACAACAACAACAAAATTGTCACTGTCTCAATTATTTTGGAGCTCACTGTATGTGTTAATATTAACCATGAGCAGCATGAACTGTGCAACTTATGTCTTATATTTATCATATGACGCACCGCCGGGTACCATTGCTTGAGGCAAGATGAGCTGTCATCTTGGTATATGGGAATAGTCTACTTATCTAACTAAGCAGTATGAACCCAGCCGCCCTAGAGACGCACTGCCAGCTGCTCTTGCTGAAACTAAATGAACTATCATCTGGTGGATCTACATTAAAATATCTCCTTATCTAACAAGAAACATTAAGGAATATGACTCAGCCAACCACCATTAGCGGTGCAAGGGTAAAATCTCTGGGGAATCCTCTGCTTAGTCGGATACAGTGACAGCAAAAAAGATACAAAAAAACTATTCATTCCAACAAACGTAAGCTAAACATAATGTGGCCATGGTTCTGATGTCTGTGTGTGAGTATGTGCATTCGTGCAAGTACAAAAACATGTTGACTCGTCCTATTTGTAGATGTTGATGAAACGGTCACTCTGTCATTACAGTACACACTTTTATTTGTTGTTGTCCTAAGCTACCTGGCTAAAATGCTTGCTCACTAGCCTAACTTCCATTCACAGGCAAAGTTAGCTAGTTAACATTAGCCTTCTATATCTAGCTACAGTGCCTCCGGGAAAGTATTCAGACTTTCCACATTATGTTACATTACAGCCTTGTTCTAAAATGGATTAAATTGTTTCCTTTCCTCATCAATCTACACACAATACCCCATAATGACAAAGCAAAAACAGGTTTTTAGAAATTTGTGCAAATGTATAAAAAAAAAACTTAAATATCCCATTTACAAAAGTATTCAGACCCTTTACTCAGTACTTTGTTGAGGCATCTTTGGCAGTGATTACAGCCTCGAGTCTTCTTGGGTATGATGCTACAAGCTTGGCACACATGTATTTGGGGAGTATCTCCCATTCATCTCTGCAGATCCTCTCAAGCTCTGTCAGGTTGGATGGAGAGCATTGCTGCACAGCTATTTTCAGGTCTCTCCAGAGACTTTCGATTGGGTTAAAGTCCGGTCTCTGGCTGGGCTTTTCAAGGACATTCCGAGAATTGTCCCGAAGCGACTCCTGCGTTGTCTTGACTGTGTGCTTAGAATTGTTGTCCTGTTGGAAGGTGAACCTTCACCGCAGTCTGAGGTCATGAATGCTCTGGAGCAGGTTATCATCACGGATCTATATGTACTTTGCTCCATTTAACTTTGCCTCTGTCTCCCAGTCCCTGCCGCTTAAAAACATCCCCACAGCATGATAATGCCACCAGCATGCTTCACCATAGGGATGTTGCCAGGTTTCTTCCAGATGTGACGCTTGTCATTCAGGCAAGTGTTCAATCTAGGTTTCATCAGACCAGAGAATCTAGGGCCTCCTGAGTGACTAAGTGGTCTAAGGCATCGCAGTGCTGGCTGTGCCAATAGAGATCCTGGTTCAAGTCCAGGCTCTGTCACAGCTGGCTGCGCACAATTGGCCCAGCATCGTCCGGGTTAAGGAAGGGTTTGGCTGGCAGGGATGTTCTTGTCCCATCGCACACTAGCGACGCCTGTGTTGGGCCAAGCGCAATGCACGCTGACGCGGTCGCCAGGTGAACGGTGTTTCCTCTGACACATTGGTGCGGCTGGCTTCCGGGTTAAGCAGGCATTGTGTCAAGAAGCAGTGCGGCTCAGCTGGGTTGTGATTCAGAAGATGCACGGCTCTCAACCTTCGCCTCTCCGTACGGGAGTTGCAGCAATAGGACAAGCCTGTACCTACCAATTGAGGAGAAAACGGGATATAACAATAAAAAACAAAAAAAGACCAGAGAGTCTTGTTTCTCATGGTCTGAGAGTCTTTAGGTGCATTTTGGCCAACTCCAAGGGGGCGGTCATGTGCCATTTACTGAGGAGTGGCTTCCATCTGGCCACTCTACCATAAAGACCTGATAGTGTCAGATTGACCGTTGGTTTCTTGGTATCCTCCCTGAACAAGGCCGTTCTCCCCCGATTACTCCGTTTGGCCGGGTGGACAGCTCTAGGAAGTGTCTTGGTGATTTCAAACTTCTTCCATTTCAGATTGATGGAGGCCACTGTGTTCTTGGGGACCTCAATGTTGCAGAAAAGTTTTGGTACATTTACCTAGATCTATACCTGGACACAATCCTGTCTCAGAGCTCTTCGAACAATTCCTTTGCCCTCTTGGCTTGTTTTTTTCTCTGACATGCACTATCAACTATGGGACCTTATCTAGACAGGTGTGAGCCTTTACAATTCATGTCCAATCAATTGAATTTACCACAGGTGGACTCCAATCAATTTTTAGAAACATCTCAAGGATGATCAATGGAAACAGGATGCACCTGAGCTCAATTTCGAGTCACATAGCAAAGGGTCTCAATACTATATGTAAATAGGGTATTTCTGTTGTCTATTTTGAAATACATTTGCAAAAAATTCTAAAAACCTGTTTTCACTTTGTCATTACAGGGTATTATGTGTAGATTTCTGAGAGAAAAAAAGATTTAATCAAATTTCGAATAAGGATGTAACGTAACAAAATGTGGAAAAAGTACCTTCAGACCCCTTGACTTGCCTTCAATGTGACCGGGTGGCAACAATGTTTGTCATACTTGTTTGGACCAGACAGCATCAGATAGATGGCCTACACTTAGAGAGACAGAGGGGGGTTGTTTCGCTTGCTCGGAGGCGTTCTCATGTGAGATACATTCAGCCTCTTGCGAATTGAAGAACAATTATGAAACACAGAGAGACAGAATATCTTTAGTTTTATTGTATTTTTCTCACTCTTTTGGGGAAGCCTGGCTTCTCTTGGCATCCATGAATACACGCCACTGCCAACCACCTCAAGCTATATGCAATGCACTTTATATCAAGTAACCAGCAAAGACGGCAACATGTAGACTGACGCAGTCAACACAAAATTAATGTGGCATGGTACTGGCAGGTAAACTCATGTAGGCACCACAATCTCAGAATCCATCAAATGTAACATCGTATTAGCAGAGGATCATGGGTCCATTATTTTTAGGGTGAAGCCGGGACTGATTGAGAAGCAATAGCAGATGCAGAATTGGGTGGCCCATAGCTCAGAGCAAGCCGGCAGCGCTGATGAAGGAATCAGAGCTGTGATGAGTTCCAGTATCTTGTCATTGGTTGCCAGCATCAATGTTGAACAGAGGTTCACCAGGTACTGCCCATGCTCAGCATGCAGATAGCATAACTTGTTAGAGAGGCCAAAGCAGTTTTAGTTCTGGTGATAACTGCTGTTCATACTAATTATTTTATCTAAGGGTGTATGAGATTACAGTTAACATGTGAGTGTCCATAATGCAAACAGAAAATATGAGATGATGCAAGATTAAACTGAACGAACATTTTGTGTATTTCACTCTGAAAAAAACCTAAAACCGCCTCTGGAAAAGTGTAATGTAAACCCAACATAGTTGCTTTAACGTGAACTCAAACTTGTGCTACTGAGAGAGGAGGGATACTCTTTGATTATAATGCCGGTTACTTCTCCATAGGCGATGAAGAGTAGGCGGACAGATGTATTCCTGAGCAGACTGTATGCCGAAGGGTCCTGACACCCAATATGAACTGAATCCCTGCTATCGGACCATGATAAGAAAGGCTGCATTTGCCTGACTGAAATTGGAACTGAAAAGGCATACATGGTTATATAACAGAAGACATTGTACTGAGAGAAGAGCAGACCAGTGGTGTGAAGTACTAGTACTAGTAAAGTACTAGTAAAAATACTTTAAAGTAATACTTAAATTTGTTTTGGGGGTATCTGTACTCTATTTTACTATTTAAATTGTTGACAACTTTTACTTTTACTACATTCCTAAAGGAAATAATATAATTTCCCTGACACCCAAAAGTACTGCTTAAATTTTGAATGATTAGCATGACAGGGAATGGCCCAATTCACACACTCATCAAGAGAACATCCATGGTCATCCCTACTGCCTCTTATCTGGCGGACTCAAAAAACACAAATACTTTGTTTGTAAATGTTGTCTGAGTGTAGGAGTGTGCCCCTGGCAATCCATAACTTCAATAATTGTCAAATAAATTGCTCCGTTTGGCTTGCTTAATATAGGGAATTTGAAATTATTTTATTTACTTCTGATACTTAAGTATATTTTAAGTAGTATTTTACTGGGTGACTTTCACTTTTACTTGAGTAGTTTTCTATGAAGGTATCTTTTCTTTCACTCAAGAATAACAATTGCGACAGAGCGACACAGATCAGCCATGAAATAACATCACTTAGCATAAAACAACATACAGTACTACTAACAAACCCAACAAAACCACAACTAAACGTTAGCTACATATCCACCTGTACTATCTAAATAGCCTATTGTCCTACTGATACTGCTCAGCTAATGCATCTGCAGCATGCACAGCATGCACTGTAAGCGTGACATAATAATTGAGAACTTAGACCTACAAACTAATGAACCTGAGCTGAAGCTTATGACTAACGTTATATGTTGGTACGCCATGATAGAAGAATAGATGACGACCTGATAAAGCGAGAAAAATTCCCCATTGATTACTAGAATCAACCTGCATATAAGAGTGTCTGAAATAAGCTCAATAACAGACGTTTCCTTTAGGGGCAATGCTAATATCAACAGACCACCCAACACGGCTGAAACTATAGAGCCTCGATGGTAATCGCACAGCTATCGAGTGTCAGCTGCCCTACTAAGATCCAAGGTGATAACTTGAAATCTGAGGAATAAAGGTTCTGTGAATATATGCTTAATGATGGAAAGACCCAGTAATGTTCAGCCAATGACAGACGCCATGCGAATAGGCAAAGATATCATGTTGGTCGACTGCTGATCAGCACATATAGCGGATCACAGCATTTGGGCCAGAGCAATGATGGTTGATGACTGTAGCAGATTGAGCTGCATCAGTGTATAAACTGCCTTGCATACACACAATGTACAAGCATGCATGATAATGCACGCAAACTTGCTTTCTATTATCCTAAAATATAGTACACAGAAGATATCGCCTAACCTTATGCGTATGATCACTACATTGAGAATAAAAGATGACAGAACAAATTCACAGATAACTGCAGGAATACATGTTTTATCCTGGAAGGGGTAATCAAGGATAAACCAAGAGAGATTATTCCACCACTATTAGATCACTAGCTTGGGAGAATCTGGAGAAAGTGACCTTTAAATGTAAAAGACATCTATGGATGACAGTAAAACCCCATAATGTTTTAGTAGGCTAAATACGATGAATCCCTATTAATCCCCCAAAGGGGAAATTGATTTCACCAGCCAATAAATGCATCACAATGAATGCACAAAGAAAACCATCCAAGGACAAAAAGACACTAAAAGCAGCACATCATCAATGAACGTAAAAATGAAGTCTTCATTTTAAAAGTCTCACAGCATGTGGGTAAAGATCTGCGAAAACATTTGCTTTGCACCTGGGTAAAATTGTGTGTGCTGTTGTACTGCTATGCTCCAAGCAGATGCTGTGGAAGGGGTAGCTAGTGTTGACCTCTATGTCACCCCGACCCCACCGTGTGCTCTTGGCAGTAGCAATAATAGCAAACATGCTACAACGAATGTATGCAGATGATACAGAACATAACAGCCAAGGCATGAATTAGCACAAGCAGCAGCAGGACGTGTGAGCAGAACCGGTCAGCCTAAATGGACCTCCAAATAAGGTAGGCTTGACTGTTACTAGCATCTAATTGGTGCAATCTCAGCTGATGCACTCAGGTTCCCTTTCTGAACTGGCTTTGCTTTATTCTATGTGGTCTGGAAGGGGTTTGAACCCACAACTACCATATTACAACTACAGCAGCACTCTGAGATGTGAGCCTAACTGTGATGGAGAATATAACTTTGGGGGGCAGAAAGGGTAGAAGAGAGGGGCGATAGAATGAGAGTTTGTAGCGAGTGGGAGATGAAACTTAAGGAAGGAAAGAGGTGAAAATAAAAAGATGGACCTTCACTCGAAAATATGTATCAGCCTTATCAAATAATCAAACAAGTAAAACAATGATCTGTTGACATCAATGCAATATATCACAACTTATATGAGCGACAAATCCCCAAAATATCCAATTCAAATCAGGAGATATCAGATTTCACATGCAAATATAGCCTATACAATAACTATTTCTAAATCGTGTTATTATCTTCTCATTGCATTCATATTGAATATTCTTCGCTGTATATATTTCTTTATCTGGTGAACACTTCATTGTGTGGAGAAAGGCCCTAGCGTTCCCCCAGCCCCCTGTCACTCACAGCAGCCTTTATCAGATTACCTGGAGGTCTCTAAAGCTTGGAGCCCTAGGCTGAAACAGATTCTGCTTATTCAGCTATTACATAAAGCTGGCTCCCCTGTTCACACCAATTTATGCCTGCTCTTCTTAGATTTTTTTCTCCGAAATCAGTTAATATTTGGAAGAAAGTGTGGCAATGACAATTTTGTTTGATTCATTCGCAATAATTACATCTTCAACACCACATAATTAGATAAGTTAGGATAATAATGATTAATATAGACCATTAATATACAAATAAAGCCTCTGTTGCTCTAATAAACACTTCCTTCCTTTCTGTGTGGGAAGTTGTCTTTGTTTGCTGGCACTATAGCATTAAGCTTCATGGTTGTTTTTGTATTGTTTATTGTTTTTGTCGACGTCATCCTAAATAAAATGGAATATGTACACTCACCACGCTGCACCTTGGTCCAGTTCTTTCGACAGCCGTGACAAGTTTGTTCTGAAGTGTCTGTCCTATATCTGAGAGATATTAGAAAGATCAGGAAACCATATAAACTCAGCAAAAAAAAGAAAATTCCTCTCACTGTCAACTGCGTTTATTTTCAGCAAACTTATCATGTGTAAATATTTGTACATACATAACAAGATTCAACAACTGAGACATAAACTAAACAAGTTCCACAGACATGTGACTAACAAATGGAGTAATGTGTCCCTGAACAAAGGGGGGGGGGGGTCATTATCAAAATTAACAGTCAGTATCTGATGTGGCCACCAGCTGCAATAAGTACTGCAGTGCATCTCCTCCTCATGGACTGCACCAGATTTGCCAGTTCTTGCTGTGAGATGTTACCCCACTCGTCCACCAAGGCACCTGCAAGTTCCCGGACATTTCTGGGGGGAATGGCCCTAGCCCTCACCTTCTGATCCAACAAGTCCTAGACATGCTCAATGGGATTGAGATCTGGGCTATTCGCTGGCTATGGCAGAACACTGACATTCCTGTTTTGCAGGAAATCACACACAGAACGAGCTCTATGACTGGTGGCATTGTCATGCTGGAGTGTCATGTCAGGATGAGCCTGCAGGACGGACCCTCCACCTCCAAATCGATCCCGCTCCAGAGTACAGGCCTCGGTGTAACGCTCATTCCTTCGGTGATAAACGCGAATCCGACCATCACCCCTGGTTAGACAAAACTGTGATTTTTCAGTGAAGAGCATTTTTTGCCAGTCCTGTTTGTTCCCGCTACGGTGGGTTTGTGCCCATAGGCAACATTGTTTCCGGTGATGTCGGGTGAGGACCTACCTTACAACAGGCCTACAAGCCCTCAGTTCAGCCTCTCTCAGCCTATTGCGGACAGTCTGAGCACTGATGGAGGTATTGAGCGTTCCTGATGTAATTCGGATTGTTGTTGTTGCTATCCTGTACTTGTCCCGCAGGTGTGATGTTTGGATGTACCGATCCTGTGCAGGTGTTGTTACACGCGGTCTGCCACTGCGAGGATGATCAGCTGTCCGTCCTGTCTCCCTGTAGCGCTGTCTTAGGCATCTCATAGTGCGGACATTGCAATTTATTGCCCTGGCCACATCGGCAGTCCTCATTATTCCTTGCAGCATGCCTAAGGCACATTCACGCAGATGAGCAGGGACCCTGGGCATCTTTCTTTTGGTGTTTTTCAGAGTCAGTAGAAATGCCTCTTTAGTGTCCTAAGTTTTCATAACTGTGAACTGAATTGCCTACAGTCTGTAAGCTGTTTGTGTCTTAACGACAGTTTCACAGGTGCATGGTTCATTAATTGTTTATGGTTCATTGAACAAGCGTGGGAAACAATGAAGATCTGTGAAATTATTTGGATTTTTACGAATTATCCTTGAAAGACAGGGTCCTGATAAAGGGATATTTATTTATTTTTATGCTGAGTTTATATATACAGTATATATATATATATATATATATATATATATATATATATATATATATATATATATATATATATATATATATATATATATATACATATATATATATATACATTATATATATATATATATATATATATATATATATATATATATATATATATATATATATATATACTGTATATATTTACATGTATTTACATGTATCTATCCCCTTATTTTTGGCATTAAACTATCTTCCATTTATTTTTTAAACTTGAACCAGGGACCTTCAGACGAGTCTTGTGAGGCTTGTATTAGTGTGTAGCCCAAACCGTTCAGGTGCTACAGACAGAAGTTGGCAGAAGAGGCTGTATGACTTCAGACGAGTCTTGTGAGGCTTGTATTAGTGTGTAGCCCAAACCGTTCAGGTGCTACAGACAGAAGTTGGCAGAAGAGGCTGTATGACTTCAGACGAGTCTTGTGAGGCTTGTATTAGTGTGTAGCCCAAACCGTTCAGGTGCTACAGACAGAAGTTGGCAGAAGAGGCTGTATGACTTCAGACGAGTCTTGTGAGGCTTGTATTAGTGTGTAGCCCAAACCGTTCAGGTGCTACAGACAGAAGTTGGCAGAAGAGGCTGTATGACTTCAGACGAGTCTTGTGAGGCTTGTATTAGTGTGTAGCCCAAACCGTTCAGGTGCTACAGACAGAAGTTGGCAGAAGAGGCTGTATGACTTCAGACGAGTCTTGTGAGGCTTGTATTAGTGTGTAGCCCAAACCGTTCAGGTGCTACAGACAGAAGTTGGCAGAAGAGGCAGTATGACTTCAGACGAGTCTTGTGAGGCTTTATGTTCATAAGAGTCTTTCATCGTTCAATGAAGTGGTCATAATAGTTTTGTTTGCCCAACTGTTCAGACGCTATAGACGTTTTCCGTGAGAAGACTGATTTTCAAGATGTCTCATGGTCTGTCAAACATTGTTCTAGCTCTGCCACCTTTCAAGGTAGATGCGGAAGGGCGATGTCATCGGATGCAGTGAATTAAGAGGCGCAGCCCATGCAACAACAAAAAAAGATCTCTAGCTTAAACAGAAGGATTTTGATGGGGATTTTTTTATATTATGTTAAGTAGATTTCCACAGGGGCGCAGAAAATGTAGGCCAAGGGTTAAGAGCTGGAGCTAATTAATCATCTCACATAAAGTATATAATGTTACGGTGGATATTGACTTGTTTGTTATATCAGCTCTTTGTGCTAACAGTCTCAGTCATTGATATCTATCTCATTAGCTGTCTCGCTCCTGCATTTCACAAATAAGGTTTCAGACTCTCTTCCTGTGCCCTAACTGATCTTCATTAGTTTCAAGTGTGTGCTTCATGCAAATATCACAGAGTAAGATAAAGACATTTATAATTAAATAGTACTCTTTGTGCCAATGAAATAGAGGAGCATTGTAGAGATCATGTGACATAAGCAAGATAACTGAAGCTAATTAGTTATACAATATGTTTTGTGAATACCACAAAAACACAAATACATTTCCCTGTGACCTGAGGAACACACTGTTCTCTGTGGAATGGCTTTTCTCTGAACAAATGTTGTTGTGAATACGATGACAGTAATTGTGGTTCAGAATGTAAGGTACTTTTTCAGGCAATTTTTCCATTCTCATACACCTTGTGAACTGTTTGTGTCATACTATGTGAGTGAGTGTATGAGTATTTATGCGTGTGTGCATTTGTGGGTGTATATGTGTGTGTTTGAGTTTTGCTAGAATGCTAATTAGAACCCTCTAATTAGCATTCCGCAAACCTTGTTAAAGTTAGCGGAGATGTGTTTGGGATACCAGGTGTGTTCATGTATTTTCAGGTGCACTGAGCAGAGTAAGAAAAGGTCACACATGCTTCCCTGTCATTCTACAGTATCCCTTGTCATCCCCCTCACCACACCCCTCAGTCTGTCCCCAAACAGTTTCCCCCAGAGCGCTGACAGATTCTACAGGAAAGGACTAGACACACACAAACACACAATCACACACATAAAAGCACACACACGTCAGATGGTGCCAGAGGACCTACAGTGCCTTAAAGTACCCCTTGACTTATTCCACAGTTTGTTGTTTTACAGCCTCAATTCAAATCAAATCAAATCAAATTTTATTTGTCACATACACATGGTTAGCAGATGTTAATGCGAGTGTAGCGAAATGCTTGTGCTTCTAGTTCAGACAATGCAGTAATAACCAACAAGTAATCTAACTAACAATTCCTAATCTACTGTCTTATACACAGTGTAAGGGGATAAAGAATGTGTACATAAGGATATATGAGTGAGTGATGGTACAGAGCAGCATAGGCAAGATGCAGTAGATGGTATCGAGTACAGTATATACATGTGAGATGAGTATGTAAACAAAGTGGCATAGTTAAAGTGGCTAGTGATACATGTATTACATAAGGATGCAGTCGATGATATAGAGTACAGTATATAGGTATGCATATGAGATGAATAATGTAGGGTAAGTAACATTATATAAGGTAGCATTGTTTAAAGTGGCTAGTGATATATTTACAACATTTCCCATCAATTCCCATTATTAAAGTGGCTGGAGTTGAGTCAGTGTCAGTGTGTAGGCAGCAGCCACTCAATGTTAGTGGTGGCTGTTTAACAGTCTGATGGCCTTGAGATAGAAGCTGTTTTTCAGTCTCTCGGTCCCAGCTTTGATGCACCTGTACTGACCTCGCCTTCTGGATGATAGCGGGGTGAACAGGCAGTGGCTCGGGTGGTAGATGTCCTTGATGATCTTTATGGCCTTCCTGTAACATCGGGTGGTGTAGGTGTCCTGGAGGGCAGGTAGTTTGCCCCGATGATGCGTTGTGCAGACCTCACTACCCTCTGGAGAGCCTTACGGTTGAGGGCGGAGCAGTTGCCGTACCAGGCGGTGATACAGCCCGCCAGGATGCTCTCGATTGTGCCTCTGTAGAAGTTTGTGAGTGCTTTTGGTGACAAGCCGAATTTCTTCAGCCTGCTGAGGTTGAAGAGGCGCTGCTGCGCCTTCTTCACAATGCTGTCTGTGTGAGTGGACCAATTCAGTTTGTCTGTGATGTGTATGCCGAGGAACTTAAAACTTACTACTCTCTCCACTACTGTTCCATCGATGTGGATAGGGGGGTGTTCCCTCTGCTGTTTCCTGAAGTCCACAATCATCTCCTTAGTTTTGTTGACGTTGAGTGTGAGGTTATTATCCTGACACCACACTCCGAGGGCCCTCACCTCCTCCCTGTAGGCCGTCTCGTCGTTGTTGGTAATCAAGCCTACCACTGTTGTGTCGTCCGCAAACTTGATGATTGAGTTGGAGGCGTGCGTGGCCACGCAGTCGTGGGTGAACAGGGAGTACAGGAGAGGGCTCAGAACGCACCCTTGTGGGGCCCCAGTGTTGAGGATCAGCGGGGAGGAGATGTTGTTACCTACCCTCACCACCTGGGGGCGGCCCGTCAGGAAGTCCAGTACCCAGTTGCACAGGGTGGGGTCGAGACCCAGGGTCTCGAGCTTGATGACTAGCTTGGAGGGTACTATGGTGTTGAATGCCGAGCTGTAGTCGATGAACAGCATTCTCACATAGGTATTCCTCTTGTCCAGATGGGTTAGGGCAGTGTGCAGTGTGGTTGAGATTGCATCGTCTGTGGACCTATTTGAGCGGTAAGCAAATTGGAGTGGGTCTAGGGAGTCAGGTAGGGTGGAGGTGATATGGTCCTTGACTAGTCTCTCAAAGCACTTCATGATGACGGAAGTGAGTGCTACGGGGCGGTAGTCGTTTAGCTCAGTTACCTTATCTTTCTTGGGATCAGGAACAATGGTGGCCCTCTTGAAGCATGTGGGAACAGCAGACTGGTATAGGGATTGATTGAATATGTCCGTAAACACACCAGCCAGCTGGTCTGCGCATGCTCTCAGGGCGCGGCTGGGGATGCCGTCTGGGCCTGCAGCCTTGCGAGGGTTAACACGTTTAAATGTTTTACTCACCTCGGCTGCAGTGAAGGAGAGACCGCATTTTTCCGTTGCAGGCAGTATCAGTGGCACTGTATTTTCCTCAAAGCGGGCAAAAAAGTTATTTAGTCTGCCTGGGAGCAAGACATCCTGGTCCATGACTGGGCTGGATTTCTTCCTGTAGTCCGTGATTGACTGTAGACCCTGCCACATGCCTCTTGTGTCTGAGCCGTTGAATTGGGATTCTACTTTGTCTCTGTGCTGACGCTTAGCTTGTTTGATAGCCTTACGGAGGGAATAGCTGCATTGTTTGTATTCAGTCATGTTACCAGACACCTTGCCCTGATTGAAAGCAGTGGTTCGCGCTTTCAGTTTCACGCGAATGCTGCCATCAATCCACAGTTTCTGGTTAGGGAATGTTTTAATCGTTGCTATGGGAACGACATCTTCAACGCACGTTCTAATGAACTCGCACACCGAATCAGTGTATTCGTCAATGTTGTTATCTGACGCAATACGAAATATGTCCCAGTCCACGTGATGGAAGCAGTCTTGGAGTGTGGAGTCAGCTTGGTCGGACCAGCGTTGGACAGACCTCAGCGTGGGAGCTTCTTTTTTTAGCTTTTGTCTGTAGGCAGGTACCAGCAAAATGGAGTCGTGGTCAGCTTTTCCGAAAGGGGGGCGGGGCAGGGCCTTATATGCGTCGCGGAAGTTAGAGTAACAGTGATCCAAGGTTTTTCCGCCCCTGGTTGCGCAATCGATATGCTGATAAAATTTAGGGAGTCTTGTTTTCAGATTAGCCTTGTTAAAATCCCCAGCAACAATGAATGCAGCCTCCGGATAAATGGTTTCCAGTTTGCAAAGAGTTAAATAAAGTTCGTTCAGAGCCATTGATGTGTCTGCTTGGGGGGGATATATACGGCTGTGATTATAATCGAAGAGAATTCTCTTGGTAGATAATGCGGTCTACATTTGATTGTGAGGAATTCTAAATCAGGTGAACAGAAGGATTTGAGTTCCTGTATGTTTTTTTCACCGCACCATGCCTCGTTAGCCATAAGGCATACACCCCCACCCCTCTTCTTACCAGAAAGGTGTTTGTTTCTGTCGGCGCGATGCGTGGAGAAACCCGTTGGCTGCACCGCTTCGGATAGCGTCTCTCCAGTGAGCCATGTTTCCGTGAAGCACAGAACGTTACAGTCTCTGATGTCCCTCTGGAATGCTACCCTTGCTCGGATTTCATCAACCTTGTTGTCAAGAGACTGGACATTGGCAAGAAGAATGCTAGGAAGTGGGGCACGATGTGCCCGTCTCCGTAGTCTGACCAGAAGACCGCCACGTTTCCCTCTTTTTCGGAGTCGTTTTTGGGTCGCTGCATGCGATCCATTCCGTTGTCCTGTTTGTAAGGCAGAACACAGGATCCGCGTCGCGAAAAACATATTCTTGGTCGTACTGATGGTGAGTTGACGCTGATCTTATATACAGTAGTTCTTCTCGACTGTATGTAATGAAACCTAAGATGGCCTGGGGTACTAATGTAAGAAATAACACGTAAAAAAAACAAAAAACTGCATAGTTTCCTAGGAACGCGAAGCGAGGCGGCCATCTCTGTCGGCGCCGGAAGAGAAAATTGATTAGATTTATGTTTTTCTCACCCATCTACACACAATAACCCATCATGACAAAGTGAACATGTGTTTTTTGAAACGTGCAAATCTATTGACAATTAAATACAGAAATATATCATTTACATAAATATTCACACCCCTGAGTCATTACATGTTAGAGTCACCTTAGGCACTGATTACAGCTGTGAGTCTTTCTGGCTAAGTCACTAAGAGCTTTGCACACCTGGATTGTACAATGTTGGCACATTATTATTTTTGAATTCTTCAAGCTCTGACAAGCTGGTTGTTGATCATTGCTAGACAGACTTTTTCAAGTCTTGCCATAGATTTTCAAGACAATTTAACATCTTTGGGGTAGGGGGCAGTATTTTCAAGTCCAGATGAAAAGTGTGCCCAGAGTAAACTGCCTGCTACTCAGGCCCAGATCGTAGGATATGCACTTTATTAGTAGATTTGGATAGAAAACACTCTGAAGTTTCTAAAACTGTTTGAATGATGTCTGTGTGTATAACAGAACTCATATCCTTTCGTTGTGGGTAGTTGTCTAAGCTTCACAGTCGTTTTTGTATGGTTTATTGTTTTGTTGCCGTCATTTTAAATAAAGGAAAAATGTACGCTCACCACTCTGCGCTTTGGTCCAATTCTTTCGACGGCTGTGACAGGAAGGCCAAAGTCATCTCTGTATACCAGTCGCAAGACCCACTGGTTGACGCTTATTTATAAAACCCTCTTAGGCCTCACTTCCCTGTAATACCTACTGCAGCCCTCATCCTCCACATACAACACACATTCTGCCAGTCAGTCTCTTAAAGGTCCCCAAAGCACACACCTCACTGGGTCGCTCCTCTTTTCAGTTCGCTGCAGCAAGCGACTGGAACGAGCTGCAAAAAACACTCAAACCGGACAGTTTTATCTCCATCTCTTCATTCAAAGACGCAATCATGGACACTGATTTGTGTGATGTATTGTTGCCTCTATTGATGTCTCTTGCCTTCGTGCTGTTGTCTGTGCTTGATGAAAACCACTTAATATTCAGGTCCGCAAGAAAGTAGACCTCTCTGTTTGCATCACATACACTATCACTAAACATACACTAAGCATCTCACACATATTATTTAGATACTGACTGTTAGTACTTGGTGGCCTTTAACAATACCCCCCCAAAAAAGGCTTTAAATGTGCCAAGTGAACCGGCAACCAACAACACATGACATAAGGTCTTCTCTAAGCATTAGTGGAATATGGCTCTGAATATATACAGCAATATATCCTTGTATTGATACTGCAGTATCATCAAATTAATTATCTAAGTGAGTTTCAGACACTCTAACTGTTTAAAAGTCAACATTGGCCTCATAGTGAAATCATAATTCCACTTTGACATTATGGGGTATTGTGTGTAGGCCAGTGACACATCTCAAATTTAATCATCATTAAATTCAGGCTGTAACACAACATAATGTGGAACAGTCAAGTCCTGGGAATACTTTCTGAAGGCTCTGTATGTCCAGTCATGGATGGAATATAACATGACAGACACTCAGCATGACTTTGTTAAATGCTCATCTACAATAGAATAACACCAGTGTGTGTGTTTGTTTCTGTGTGTGTGTCTGCGTGTGTGTGTCTATCTATTTGTGTGTGTGAGTGTGTGTTGTACACTGCCTCTTGTTTGACCATCAGAGGCAGTTTACTGCACTGATGCACCACCAGATGGATATTACCATACTAGAATATCTCAAACACAAAAACACTCTCCATGAGAAATAGGCCTACACTACCTCCCAATTCCTCCACATCGTAACACTCCCATTACCACCTTTATATGCATTCCATTTATCTATACATCTATCCTTTCTGAACAAAGGGGATCTCATTGAGATTATACATTCACAAGAGACACTTGTCTCAAGAAATCAACCAGAGTTAGGGTTATGTAATATAAATGAAATGTTCTCCATTCTTTGATTTAGTCCATTTTGCTTTAAAAGGATAAGCTCTTAGCTCCTATTTCATTTAGAGGCAGACAGTATTACAGGGCGATTTCACTGTGTCTTCCGGTGTGAAACATTTGCAGTAGTGTCTCAGAGTTGTCATGATAGCTCTGCCTGCAGAGGGCTAAGGGGGAGTCTGGAGGGCTGGACCATTTAAAAATCTCATCTTCTCTTTGATCTGATGGGAAGAGATGGGTAAAACCCTGACACTTCTGTCTCTCACTGCGGCTCATACTGAGAGGGAGAGAGCGAGAGAGAGAGAGAGAGAGAACGTGAGAGAGAGAAAGACACTGAACACTGACCCATTCATAACCAACTGTTTCAATGTCATGTTCTACAGGCAGGGGCGACATGCTTTTACAATGACACATAGGCATGTCAGTTCATTCATGTCACACTGTGTGTGTGTGTGTGTGTGTGTGTGTGTGTGTGTGTGTGTGTGTGTGTGTGTGTGTGTGTGTGTGTGTGTGTGTGTGTGTGTGTGTGTGTGTGTGTGTGTGTGTGTGTGTGTGTGTGTGTGTGTGTGTGTGATGAACAGGGAAGAGCCCCAATATGTCCCCAACACCCCCTTTGAGGGGGCCCTTGGCAACAGCTAGCTGGGCGGGTGACCAGGCCACAGATGGCGAGAGACACAGATACACACAGCCTCAAGGACAGACACACACACCTCTAGGCTCCATATGAGACACCCTCCCTACCCAAAACACACCCCAAGGGCAACCAAGGGACTTTTAATACAGTATGTCTTCGTGGAGGATGATCCTCCCTGTGTGCTTCAGTGTGATGTCACTGTTCCCAGGTCAGCAAGGACAGGAGAAAAATCATCACCCTGAGGCTTTTTTTCGTGTGGCCTCTCAGAACACCATGACAGGACAGACACCATTTGACATCCATCTGGCTAGGCCTCTCTTATCACAATCTCTCTTTTTCTCACACTCTCTCACACGGCATGGGTTGGACCCAAAGGGTAATGGCTCTTACTGATGCTGTATCGCTGCAGAATGCTGTGGTAGCCATGCTGGTTAAGTGTGCCTTGAATTCTAAATAAATCATTGACAGGGTCACCAGTATACCTCCTCCTCCATGCTTCATGGTAGGAACCGCACATAGAGACCATCAGTTCACCCACTCTGCTTCTCACAAAGACACGGCGGATAGACTAAAAATCTCATATTTGGATTCATCAGACCAAAGGACAGATTTGCACCGGTCTAATCTCCATTGCTCGTGTTTCTTGGCTCAAGCAAGTAGTGGTTTCTTTGCAGCAATTCGACCACGAAGGCCTGATTCATGCATTCTCCTCTGAACAGCTAATGTTGAGATGTGGTTTTATGTTGAGATGTGTCTGTTACTGGAATTCTGTGAGGTGCAATCTGAGGTGCAGTTAATTGTCGATTTCTGAGGCTGGTAATTCTAATGAACTTGTCCTCTGCAGCAGAGGTAACTCTGGGTCTTCCTTTCCTGTGGCGGTACTCATGAAAGCCTCTTTCATCAGGGAGCTTGATGGTTTTTGAAATTGCACTTGAAGAAAGTTTCAAAGTTCTTGACATTTTTCGGATTGGCTGACCTTCATGTCTTAAAGTAATGACGGACTGTCGTTTCTCTTTGCTTATTTGAGCTGTTCTTAAGGATCCACCCCTTTTTAAAATGTTTGCCTAAAATGACACCCAAATCTAACTGCCTGTAGCTCAGGCCTTGAAGCAAGGATATGCATATACTTGGTATCATTTGAAAGAAAACACTTTGAAGTTTGTGGAAATGTGAAAGGAATATAGGAGAATATAACACAATAAATCTGGTAAAAGATAATACAAAGACAAAACCAACCGTTCCTTTGTAGTTTCTTTGTACCATCATATTTGAAATGCAAGATAAAGCCCAAATTGTATTATCCCAGCCCCAGATGCAATTTAGATTTTGGCCACTAGATGGCAGCAGTGTATATGCAAAGTCTTAGACTGATCCAATGAACCATTGCATTTCAGTTCAAAATGTTGTATCAAGACTGCCCAAATGTGCCTAATTTGTTTATTAACAATTTTATGGTTACTACATGATTCCATATGTTATTTGATAGTTCTGATGTTTTCACTATTATTCTACAATGTAGAAAATATTAAAAATAAAGAACTTTGACTGGTACTGTAAATATATGTTTGTATTTTTTGGGGGGTGTGGGGGGGTATTTCAAGGTGTCTTAAAATTCTAAATCAAATAGTAAAATGATCCTTGGTATAACCTCTCCCCCGGCTTAGACAGGGCTTAGACTGTTTAGCGCCAAAAATAAGGGGGTTAATACATGTTTTCTGGCCTTTCTTATACTGTATCTCTCAGATATATATAGGGCAGACACTTCAGAACAGATTTCCTTTAGATATTTTTTGGGGGGACTATCTGTTGTTCCGTGTAGGGAATCTGTTATTCAATGCATGTGTACGGGCTAATAGCAGTAAGGCCAAAATTATCCTTGGTAGGACCTTCTTAAAACAATTCCACAAAGCTTAATAGTATCGAATTGAAGAGTAGAGAGTAGTCAAAGACTCCGTGCCACAAAATGAGTGATAAAAAGTTACAAACCTGTCATCAGTCTCAAGTCAATGTCGAGTCCCAAGTCTTGAGTCTCCAAGTCAAGTTATTTTATTTGAGTCAGACTCGAGTCCAAGTCATGTGACTCGAGTACACGCCTCTGAAGACGCATACCCCAAAAAGTTAACGAGGAACAGATAAATAAAATAATGAATCATAAACCAAGAAAGTGTCAAGGCTATTATAATACTCCCAGTTTTTTTACTCCCAGTCAACAGACTGGAGTTGTTTGAACCCATTGTTCTATAAGTCGAAGATGAACCGGAGTGGTTTGAAATACCACTAATTTCACTGATTATTAATATCTCAGTGTTACTGAAATGAAAATAAAACCCCAATTATTGTTAAGGAGGAAAATATCACTCACAGCTGTTTAATGCAATAATGCACGCATCACGGTCCACTCAGCCACGCATAACCACATCTTTTTTTTTGGGGGGGGGGGGGGTGAACCATTAAAGGGGAGGTGAAGTGTGAAATGGAGTCATTGGAGCTAAATAAGAACATGACTGCACAGTAGACTAAGGCAAGGTTACCATGGCATTTTAACATTCATTTACACAGAGAGAGAGAGAGAGAGAGAGATGGAGAGAGAGAAAGAGAGAGTGCAAAAGAGAGAGAATTAACTCACTATTTTAGTGAAAAATTAAGACTGGGTAATTACACTACCGTTCAAAAGTTTGGGGTCACTTAAAAATGTCATTGTTTTTGGAAGAAAACCAAATATTTGTCCATTAAAATAACATCAAATTGATCAGAAATACAGTGTAGACATTGTTAATGTTGTAAATAACTATTGTAGCTGGAAACGGCAGATTTGTTATGGACTATCTACATAGGTGTACAGAGGCCCATTATCAGCAACCTTCAATTCTGTGTTCCAAAAGCACATTGTGTTAGCTAATCCAAGTTTAGCATTTTAAAAGGCTAATTGATCATTCGAAAACCATTTTGCAATTATGTTAGCACAGCTGAAAACTGTTGTCCTGATTATAGAAGCAATAAAACTGTCCTTCTTTAGACTAGTTGAGTATCTGGACCATCAGCATTTATGGGTTCGATTATAAACTCAAAAAGGCCAGAAACAAATAACTTTCTTCTGAAACTCGTCAGTCTATTCTTGTTCTGGGAAATTAAGGCTATTCCATGCGAGAAATTGCCAAGAAACTGAACATCTCGTGCAAGCTGTGTACTACTCCCTTCACAGAACAGCGCAAACTGGCTCTAACCAGAATAGAAAGAGGAGTGGGAGGCTCTGGTGCACAACTGAGCAAGAGGACAAGTACATTAGAGTGTCTAGTTTGAGAAACAGACGCCTTACAAGTCCTCAACTGGCAGCTTCATTAAATAGTACCCGCAAAACACCAGTCTCAACGTCAACAGTGAAGAAGTGACTCCGGGATGCTGGCTTACCAATGAATTGAAATCCAATTAATTGATAAATCACACAGACAGCTAACTTTTCCAGGGAGGAAATTATATGGTAGAACTAAAGGATACTGTAAGGCAGAATGGAGAGGTGGTTTCAAATCCAACAGCACTGTTTTTCAATCCATTCCTGGTGGATCACCAAGGGCAGCCTGAATCAACTGATCAATCAATCAACCAGACCTTGAATTGTTGACTCTGGTGTGTTGGTGCTGGGCTAGAGCAAAAATGTGCACCCCCTTTGATGTCTCTCAGGAATGGCTGGAGAAACACTCACAGAAAATGTCTCTTTCTAGGAATTAGATCAATCTTCATAGCAAAGATGAATAAATCAGTCAATCACAGTTTCATATTCAAGATAAGACTCAGACCTCAATAACATTCTCAAGGAAGGGCATTCCCCATTAGGACCCTCAGAATACAGTACATATTGTATATTTTCACACCTTGGAGTTTCATTGTTCTTGGTGTTTCGTTTTGTTTCAGTATTGGCAGTGTATCGAAATTTACAATCAATAGTTGATGCACCATAGGGCCTCTGTGAGTTGATATTCAGGGCTAAATCAGCTGGGATGACCTGGGGTACAAATGCTCTATTTCTTTCTCTCTTTTAGAAGTTTTCTCTCCATCTTTCCCCTTGAAATCTGTGTTTGTCTCTGGGCCTATAATTTTAAACACATGCACGCATGCACACGCCCACACTTGCATACACTCTCTCTTACTCCTCTATCCCTTACTCTCTCTCTCCTTTTCTCCCCATCCCCCTCTCTCTACCTCTGAGCATCAGTAAGTAAATATAGCAACCAGAGATAACTCAATTTCAAATCACAATAAACATAATCTTCTACTCTCTCTGTTCAGTGTACCACCACCCCCTTCTCCTCTCTCTGTTCGGTGTACCACCACCCCCTTCTCCTCTCTCTGTTCGGTGTATCACCGTCCTTGTGTACCAGTGGTGGCTGGTGACTTGAATAATTGGGGAGGATGGGAGACCCACGGTATAGGCACAGAATGCACGGATACGACAAAGTGTGTTTAAAAAAATCATTAAAGACTAATTAGTTTAACTTAAAGCATTTAATAAAGACATTTATAGTACACTATTATGGAGAATGGGAATTAAATTGCTACTTACACAGTGTTGGAAAGGGATCACAGCAGTGATTGAATGAGGGTATGAAGGTATGGGTATGTTCAGAGGCTTGAACAGTGCAGGACAGGATTTGATTGAAAGACAAAAAACAATAACACAATACACTACACAGTTACAAACGAGCTAAGAATGAGTTAGTCCAAGCATGGAGCAAAATCATTGATGTGTAATAATGTGATTGTGTTTATTTAGGTGATTGACTCTACATACAGTAATGAGAGAAAATTGATGAGGGTACTTACAGTGCTTGGAGGGGAAGTTGTCATTACCTCCTGGACAACACCCTGTCGTTCTCAACCAACATCATGGCGGTGGCCCGTTCCTGTAGGTTCATGCTCTACAACATCCGCAGAGTACGACCCTGCCTCACCCAGGAAGCGGCGCAGGTCCTAATCCAGGCACTTGTCATCTCCCGTCTGGATTACTGCAACTCGCTGTTGGCTGGGCTCCCTGCCTGTGCCATTAAACCCCTACAACTCATCCAGAATCTGGTGTTCAACCTTCCCAAGTTCTCTCACGTCACCCCGCTCCTCCGCTCTCTCCACTGGCTTCCAGTTGAAGCTCGCATCCGCTACAAGACCATGGTGCTTGCCTACGGAGCTGTGAGGGGAACGGCACCGCAGTACCTCCAGGCTCTGGATCAGGCCCTACACCCAAGCAAGGGCACTGTCCTCCTCTGTGCTCGCCTCCCTACCATTGAGGAAGTAAATTCCCGCTCAGCCCAGTCAAAACTGTTCGCTGCTCTGGCCCCCCAATGGTGGAACAAACTCCCTCACGACGCCAGGACAGCGGAGTCAATCACCACCTTCCGGAGACACCTGAAACCCCACCTCTTCAAGGAATACCTAGGATAGGATAAGTAATCCTTCTCACCCCCCCCCCCCCCCTTAATGACTTAGATGCACTATTGTAAAGTGGCTGTTCCACTGGATGTCAGAAGGTGAATTCACCAATTTGTAAGTCGCTCTGGATAAGAGCGTCTGCTAAATGACTTAAATGTAAATGTAATGTTAATCAGGGAACAGGAGGGGACTTAGTTGTAAATAAAAATAGCAAATGCATTCCATTACCGCTGCGCCATCGTAGGTTTGGACAATGAGTTCAATGTCGTCGTCGTCGTCCCCCTGCGGAATAGTTGAGCAAATGTGCTGTAGTGATTAGCATGAGGTTGTAAGTAACAAGACCATTTCCCAGGACATAGACATGTCTTATATGGGCAGAAAGCTTAAATTATTGTTAATCTAACTGCTCTGTCCATTTTACAGTAGCTATTATCGTGAAAACATACCATACTATTGTTTGAGGAGAGTGCACAGTTATGTACTTGAAAATGTATAAATTGACAAATTGGGCACATTTGGGCAGACTTGATGAACATTTTGAACATAAATACAATGGTTCATTGGCTCTGTCTAAAGCTTTGCACAATTACACCTCGAGTCCTATGCATTTCAAAGATGATGAAAAAAAATAATAGAAAATGCATGTTTTTTCTTTGCATTATCTTTTACCAGATCTAATGTGTTATATTTCCCTATATTATTTTCACACTTCCAAAACATTCAATGAATGAAGGCAGGTAGCCTAGTGGTTAGATTGTTTGACTAGTAAATGAAAGGTTGTAAGATCAAATCCCTGAGCTGAGTAAGAATCTGTTGTTCTGCCCCTGAACTAGGCAGTGAACCTTCTGTCATTGAAAATAAGAATTTGTTCTTAATGACTTGCCTAGTTAAAAAAAAGGTCAAATAAAAAATGGTATCATGAATATGCATATCCTTGCTACAGGCAGTTAGATTTGGGTATGTTGTTTTAGGCAAAAAAGGCTCGGATTATTAAGAGGTTTTAAACTCAGACATCTAAAAATTCATAAAGTCAAACACATCAAAGTAGCCCAAGAAAGTAGCCCAAGAAACGCCCTGAATAAAGCCCTGATCATCCACATACCTGACGATAACTGACAACTGTAAGCAGACTAGTGGCACCATAGCTCCCAGAACAGTGGGGCAATTTTTACCACTGGGGCCTGGAGTTTTTCCTTATATGTTAACCTTACTAGGAAAACTCTGGACCCTATAAGGTGTGACAGTTATTCATCAGTTGTAAAAAGGTTTTATATGGGCTACGATGGGACCAGTCTTTCCTAATCAGGTCACATAGTTTTAAAATATTCCTGAAAAAAACTCCTGGCCCTGGAGGGGATTAAAACCCTGTCAAACTGCAGCTACTTTACATTTCTTCATATAAATTATATTTAGACTAGATTAGAAGGGAGATTTCCTGTATCCAGACGCATAGACAACAACTGATCGACAGTAGAACTCACAGGGCTGAGCTTGCTTTATGCATGTTTGCATCATGCAGGTCTTATTATATTGATTGATTAATTCCAGTTAATCATTCTGAATTAAAAACGTATAGGCAGCCTAGCCAGCGCAATTTTGAATATAAACAAAATTTGATCACATACACATTTTCTCGTGACACACAAATAGATGGTAAATACATAACATTACCAATTAGTTTACCCTGACCAGATGGACAAGGTGCATAAACTGTATGCAGCTGCTCTTATTAGTAGATTACAGTTGATCAGACTGAAAAATAGTCTCGTTTTCATCCTATACAGCATGTCAGATTTCTAATGTTTAGGTGTAGCCTAGGCTGCTGCAACACTTATGTCATGAGTTTTTGCTTGTGTCTGTCCGGAGTGATTGTGTTATCATCTTTGCTAAATTAATACTGGAGTCTACCTGAGCACACAAGACAAAATGTGCTGCGTCAACCGCTCTCTTTAATCGTAAAGCATCTCGTCATGTCCTCTAAAAGCTGATTATTGCAGGCCCAAGTGGTCATAATTACCATGTATGTCTATGGAAGGGGGTGAGGCCTACGAGCCTCTTAGGTTTTGTATTAAAGTCAATATAGCCAGAGGAGGACGGAAACTAGCTGTCCTCAGGCTAAACCATGGTGCCAAGCCAGACAGTTCTGTTGAAGTTGCTGCTGACCTTCATTGCAAAACAGTGTTTTGCAATTATTTGATGACATGAATTAATTTAGTATAATTTTATCTAAAAAGGATAACTTTTTTAATGTTTCACAATTTTTATTTTTATTACATTTCACTGAGGAGGATGGTCCTCCCCTTCCTCCTCTGAGGAGCCTCCAATGTTGCGTACAGAATATATTAATAATACACCTTGGGATAGAGGAAGTCTGTGTGTGTGAGTCATGATCAGGAGAGGATACTGCATGTTCCTGTGTCACCCTCCCATTGTGCCTTGGTATCAGTAGAAAACAACACAGATGATCAGCACAATTGTGGAATATAAAAATACTCCCCTTCTGAATAATGGGTAGGCTCGAGAGTTTTTCCTCACCATGTTCCCTGACCAGAAAAAACACCAGGCCCTACATAACATAACATATGCTGTAGCCCTGTATCTTCTGGGTGATCTTTCCATTGTATCTCGACAGTACATGAGCTGTCAAATAATAATATATCAGGAAAAACGTTTGTTATGTTTCAGAACCCATGTTGATGGCCATGTTCTGACATACTGTATGCCAGTTTGTCTAATGTAGACTGCTGATGGTAGCCAACTGAAACCTACAATCACCCCTGGGGATTCAATAAAGTACATTCATTCAAGCACACCCCTCTCTGGGGCTCATGTTTACCATGTAAGTGGCGCCAGTTCTCAAGCCTTTGGATTCTCAAGTGCCATTGATCATTTCCGTTGCGTCATCAAATGAAAACACAAATAATTACTGCAGCGAGCATAACCGTGGCAATGAGACGGTGCCTTTCAACCTGGCGCTATAATTACACCTTAATTTGGCGCTACGGTAACCCGCCATTGTGTCTAATAAACAGGCGGTTTAATTTTTTTATTTTTTTTATTTTAATTAACGGCGGTCTCGCAGGAGAGGGACAGAGTGACATTAAACACTTGGGGATGCTAGAGACTAATTACTCTACCACCACAAAATAATGAGCCAATTAATTAGGTAAAACATGGAGTCACATTATTGGTCGAATCCTGTGGTTGCATTGTGGCTTTGTGGTGTTGTTCTGTCTGGCCGACATGTGTGTTGTGCACTTATGACGTGGGTTACAGTATTATGACGCTTACGACATCATTTTAAGAAATGTATATTTAAATGTATTCATCTTGCATCTTGTCTGTCTGTCTGTCCGTCCATTCGTCTATGTCTGTCTGTCATTTGTATTTCTTATCATTGAACAATCCAACAGGCAATTCTGATACATTTAAAAGGATGATGAAAACTGAAATGAACTTCAAACTCCACCCCGGGTGCTTGGATCTTAAAAATACATGTGGAATGGAATTGATTTGCACACACAGAGACAGAGAGAGACAGAGAGAGACAGAGAGAGACAGAGAGAGACAGAGAGACAGAGAGAGACAGAGAGAGACAGAGAGAGACAGAGAGACAGAGAGAGAGAGAGAGACAGAGAGAGAGAGAGAGAGAGAGAGAGACAGAGAGACAGACAGAGAGAGATAGAGAGAGACAGAGAGACAGACAGAGAGAGAGAGAGTTAGAGAGAGAGAGACAGAGAGACAGACAGAGAGAGATAGAGAGAGACAGAGAGAGAGAGAGAGAGAAATAATTCCTTGACAGCTTCTGAAATACTCTAGTTTAGCCTGTTACGACATTAAGAAGCAGCATTGCCCTTTCTATTCACAGAGATGTCAAGAACACTCAGGAAAAGGTCCATGGTGTGGGATTTTAATTTGAGCCGGTTTGCTACAGGAGGAAGATATTCCTACAGCAACAGGAAATGTAAATGATTAAGTGGATTATAATTCATGGACATTTCTGTATGGGTTGCTACATTTTTTGTAAGGGGAAATCAAGACTGAAAGTGGAAATAAAAAATTCAGAAGCATTTTGGAACCTCGAATACACTACACAGCAAATTGTCCGGTGTTGGTTTTTCAGTGTAACATTTATAGTGTTGATTTAGGACTTAAATTAACTTTGTTAGACTGTGTTGTCCAGTGTTGGTGTTAGTAACCAAAGTCATTGTTTTACACTGTGAAGAGTATAACAGTCTCATCATGATCACATTTCCCAGCTTGCTATTCAGATTTTTTTAGGATTGCTTTTAATATCTGGGTTTTTGCATGTACGTTGATTGAGTAATCTTAAACTACTCAAAGATAAATAGCATTTTTCCAGAAGAATCCAGTCAGTTAGATTTAGTGCGCCCTTTACTGAAATGGTTGTTCCGGTTTAAACAGAGTTCCTAACCTTGGTAATCATTCTGAATGCAGGTTGAGGGTGAATTAAAAATTCCAACTGTTGGATATCCTAACTCTGGCTTGATTCCAAAAGGAATTACACATTACTTTGACAACCAGCATAATATGATTTGCAGGCCTGATGTGTCCTGTAATTCGGATTTGTGTTAGGGGAAAACCACTGTGTTAGATATATGTATTGTTATAAAGTATATTTTTCTATAACGTTTGCCTAGGTACTCATTTGGTGAAAGCCACAGGCCTATAAAAGGAAATAATTCTGTCGCAAACAAATACAGTGATTGGTGGTAACTCTGCAATTCACCTGAAAGGAAAAGGTTCTATTATCAAAATACTGCAGATTGCTTGGGAGGATTCAAATTCATCTGTCTAAGATTACTGCAGTCAACTCAATGTTTATAGTCCGATAGGGAAATGTAGTTTGCAGTCAGGATGACATACAACCCTACATTCAATAGTAGGCATACAGACACTACTGTAGGTACGTACAGTATACTGTAAGCAAGGGTGTCCTACCCTCCTCATGGAGAGCTACCCTCCTGCAGCATTTTCTAAACACCTGATTCGATTAATCAACAAGGTCCTTGAGACTTTGATTGGGTGAATCAGGTGTGTTTGTGCAGAGCTCGATCAAAAGCCTGCAAAAACAGTAGCTCTAATGGAGGAGGGTTGACCCCCGCTGACACATAATATTGTACAGCCTGCAGTGGATGAGTTCTGTAGTGATACTGTAGATACAACTATTTTCTTGTATCATTATTGTATAAGATCAGCGCTGGTTGACTATAGAAACCTTGTAAAAGTTATGTCTAGTCTACTGTAGTTGTACTCTGTAGTGACAGTCTAACATTATTGGCTGAGAGCAGCGATGGCTGAGAGATGTGTAACTCTAACAGGACAGCAGGTGTTGAGAGAGACGTCACGCCGCAAATGAAAAGGAAACATCTCCTTGACAATGGAGAACAGCTGGTGGTGGGGTGTGACACCTGGGTGCCTGCCTAGCGATGTGCCTTCTCTCTCAGGTACAAACTTCAATCAGGGTTCGACAGCTGAATCACCGGTGCTACCGTAAACGTTAGCATTAGCGACAAAGCCAGCATCTGTCACAAATCACCACGGTTACCAGAAAGATGGAAAATTATAGATTTTTAAAGGAATGATTAAAAAAAGAAATAATCTTTATCTGCGCACCTGTCCCTTACTCCTTTTACAAGGTCACATACAAATTCAGCGATCCTTCCCTCACTATTCATAGAATATGTAGGAAGAAACATCAGGCATACGGAAGCTCCATCTGCCAATGAAATGGCAGTATGTCATAATGGTGACAACATGCAGAGGTAATTGTGTGTAGGTAACTGTGTGCAGAGGTAATTGTGTGTAGTTTTCATATGTGTTGTTAGGTTCTAAATAACAGCGTAAAAACTGATGGACAACTATGAAAAGCTCAAATCAAGAATATTCACCCAATGGGTCAGACAGCTGAACAGACAAAGACATGTTCCCACCAGCACAAGTATATATACCTCATTTTAGGTGAAGTCTCCTCCTTCCCTCTAAACATTACACCTTTATTGCTAGGCAGGGTGTTAAGTGATGTGGGTAGGAAACGGTTCCTTCTCCCTTAATGTGACCTGACATGACCTCGGCCCCCATTCCTCACTAATCCACAGCTCTCCACCGTTATCAGTGACCTCAAACATGTGATTGCCTTTCCCTTACTCAGTAACATTCCAAGGCCCTGGCCCATATCAAACCTTTATTGACTCCACCATATACATTCGTCCTACAGATAACCATTCACTTCTGTTGTAGCAAGTATTTAAAATTACAACCCAACAATGACACAAGACTGTGGCCATTTTCTTTCCATAGGATACCTGATGTCTAACTATAACACGTTCTGACAGAACGTAAACGTTCTGCAATCCCCTCTCTCCCTTAGTGACTTGATTAAGGACATTTCAAGTTTATAAATTATAACCCATCATTGTAATGGTGAGTCATTTTGTATCTATGTTGACCACACAATTGGTAATTTATTCCCAAAACTACAGTGCTGCTGGTGGTGTGTGAATGTGTGTGTGTGTGCACTGTAAAACAATGTTGATTCAACATACAATTGTAAGGCTACCAGCTGCAATAGAATTGTGAGTTCTCTCAACATTTGGGAATATAGCTGAACCAACATACATTCTCAAGTTGAAATGTACACTTCCAGTCAAAAGTTTGGACATACCTGCTCATTCAAGGGTTTTTCTTTATGTTTAATATTTTCTACATTGTAGAACAATAATGAAGACATCAAAAGTGTTAAAAATCTAAATATATGTTATATTTGAGATTCTTCAAAGCAGCCATCAATTGCCTTGATGACAGCTTTGCACAATCATGGCATTCTCTCAACCAGCTTTATGAGGAATGCTTTTCCAACAGTCTTGAAGGAGTTCCCACATATGCTGATCATTGTTGGCTGCTTTTCCTTCACTCTGGGGTCACAAATCATCCAAAACCATCTCAATTGGGTTGAGGTCGGGTGATTGTGGAGGCCAGGTCATCTGATGCAGCACTGCATCATTCTCCTTCTTGGTCAAATAGACCTTACACAGCCTGAAGGTGTGTTTTCGGTCATTTTCCTGTTGAAAAACAAATGATAGTCCCACTAAGTGCAAACCAGACGGGATGGTGTATCGCTGCAGAATGCTGTGGTAGCCATGCTGGTTAAGTGTGCCTTGAATTATAATTAAATCACTGACAGTGTCACCAGCAAAGCACTCCCACACATCACACCTCCTCCTCCTCCACATATCACGATGAACCACACACGCGAAGAACATCCATTCAACTGCTCTGCGTCTCACAAAGACATGGAGGTTGGAACCACAAATCTAAAATTTGGACTCATCAGACATAAGGATAGATTTCCACCGGTCTAATGTCCATTGCTCGTGTTTCTTGGCCCAAGCAAGTCTCTTCTTCCTATTGGTGTCCTTTAGAAGTGGTTTCTTTGCAGCATTCAACCATGAAGGCCTGATTTCCACAGTCTCCTCTGAACATTTGATGTTGTGACATGTCTGTTACTTGAACTCTGTGAAGCATTTATTTGGGCTGCAATCTGCGGTGCAATTAACTCTAATGAACTTTGCTTTGCAGCAGAGGTAATTCCTTTCCTGTGGCGGTCCTCATGAGAGCCAGTTTCATCATTGCGCTTGATGGTTTTTGCGACTGCACTGTTAAAGTGTTCATGTCTTCAGGTATTAAGGTAATCACAGACTGTCATTTCTCTTTGCTTATTTGAGTTGTTCTTGGCATAATATGGATTTGGTCTTTTACCAAATAAGGCTATCTTCTATATACCACCCCTACCTTGTCACAACACAACTGATTGGCTCAAACACATTAAGAAGGAAAGAAATTACACAAATTAACTTTTGACTAGGCACACCTGTTAATTGAAATGCATCACATGTGACTACATCATGAAGCTGGTTGAGAGAACTCCAATATTGTGCAAAGCTGTCATCAAGGCAAAGGTTGGCTGCTTTTTTTCGTCTTTTTTTCCAGAATTATACCTGTGGAGGAGCGATCTCTGAAGGAACTTTGAATGTCTTTGAACTTCAGTGAGTTGGCTTAACGTTGGACCAGCTAGCTAGCAAGTTGTGTGTGCAGACAGGTACTATATTTAACTTAAAAACACGTCTTACTTTTTTGTAATGAATAAATCAAACATGAAATGTGATAACTATAGTTTGCTTAACCAGCATTGAAAAGGTTAATCCATTCTACTCTAATTAGAAATCTCTCTCCCTAATTTCTGAATGGCGCTTGTAAAATCTGTAGGCTACTAGATTATGCTTTGTAGGGGAGGGACAGATAGCCTACGCATACACTGGTAAAGATTTTCAGCTGGCAGGCAGGCAGACACTGGAATAAATTTCAAGTAGAGTTTGTTGAGTAAACATACTTTAACACATTAGCTCAAATTGTCATTTGAGGTCCATTCAACTCACAGAATAACGCTGATTAAGCAATTGTTTAAGTTGTCTTTTTCACATTGTTGCCTTCCAAAGGCAATCTTGAATTTATAATTTACCTCAACAAGCCTTTTCAAATTCAGCTCACTTTCGAGAATAATTTTTTGAGCAAACAGCCTTTAACACATTAGATCAAATTCTTGTAAATTTGAAGTTCAATCAACTCACAAGAGTGAAATATATGGTCTGGAAATGCAAGCAAGGTTTGAGCTTTTCAGTGTGTACAACGGTTTGAGTTATAGTACAACGGTTTGATTTGTCTAATCTTAGCAATTTCTTCTTAGCTAGCTACATAGCCGTCTTTGTATCAAAGACAATTGTGTAGTCTAGAGCGATTTTCTAGGTTAGCTAGCCAGCTATTGTCGTTCTTTTAACGTAACGTAACGTAATCAACACTGCTAGCTAGCCAGCTAGCCCCCGAATAGCAGCACTGTAGAAACTATTACACTCAACGGAACGACTTGATTAGTGTAGTGTCAACAACGCAGCCACTGCCAGCTAGCGTACAAAGTCAACAACGCAGCCACTGCCAGCTAGCCTACTCCAGCAGTACTGTATCATTTCAATCATTTTAGTCAATAAGATTCTTGCTACGTAAGCTTAACTTTCTGAACATTCGAGACGTGTAGTCCACTTGTCATTCCAATCTCCTCTGCATTAGCGTAGCCTCTTCTGTAGCCTGTCAACTATGTGTCTATCTATCCCTGTTCTCTCCTCTCTGCACAGACCATACAAACGCTCCACACCGCGTGGCCGCGGCCACCCTAATCTGGTGGTCCCAGCGCCCACGACCCACGTGGAGTTCCAGGTCTCCGGTAGCCTCTGGAACTGCCGATCTGCGGCCAACAAGGCAGAGTTCATCTCAGCCTATGCCTCCCTCCAGTCCCTCGACTTCTTGGCACTGACGGAAACATGGATCACCACAGATAACACTGCTACTCCTACTGCTCTCTCTTCGTCCGCCCACGTGTTCTCGCACACCCCGAGAGCTTCTGGTCAGCGGGGTGGTGGCACCGGGATCCTCATCTTCCCAAGTGGTCATTCTCTCTTTCTCCCCTTACCCATCTGTCTATCGCCTCCTTTGAATTCCATGCTGTCACAGTTACCAGCCCTTTCAAGCTTAACATCCTTATCATTTATCGCCCTCCAGGTTCCCTCGGAGAGTTCATCAATGAGCTTGATGCCTTGATAAGCTCCTTTCCTGAGGACGGCTCACCTTCACAGTCCTGGGCGACTTTAACCTCCCCACGTCTACCTTTGACTCATTCCTCTCTGCCTCCTTCTTTCCACTCCTCTCCTCTTTTGACCTCACCCTCTCACCTTCCCCCTACTCACAAGGCAGGCAATACGCTCGACCTCATCTTTACTAGATGCTGTTCTTCCACTAACCTCATTGCAACTCCCCTCCAAGTCTCCGACCACTACCTTGTATCCTTTTCCCTCTCGCTCTCATCCAACACTTCCCACACTGCCCCTACTCGGATGGTATCGCGCCGTCCCAACCTTCGCTCTCTCTCCCCCGCTACTCTCCTCTTCCATCCTATCATCTCTTCCCTCTGCTCAAACCTTCTCCAACCTATCTCCTGATTCTGCCTCCTCAACCCTCCTCTTTTTCTGCATCCTTTGACTCTCTATGTCCCCTATCCTCCAGGCCGGCTCGGTCCTCCCCTCCCGCTCCGTGGCTCGACGACTCATTGCGAGCTCACAGAACAGGGCTCCGGGCAGCCGAGCGGAAATGGAGGAAAACTTGCGGACCTGGCAACCTTTCACTCCCTCTTCTCTACATTTTCCTCCTCTGTCTCTGCTGCTAAAGCCACTTTCTACCACTCTAGATTCCAAGCATCTGCCTCTAACCCTAGGAAGCTTTTGCCACCTTCTCCTCCCTCCTGAATCCTCCCCCCTCCCCCTCCTCCCTCTCTGCAGATGACTTCAACCATTTTGAAAAGAAGGTCGACGACATCCGATCCTCGTTTGCTAAGTCAAACGACACCGCTGGTTCTGCTCACATGCCCTACCCTGTGCTCTGACCTCTTTCTCCCCTCTCTCTCCAGATGAAATCTCACTTCTTGTGACGGCCGGCCGCCCAACAACCTGCCCGCTTGACCCTATCCCCTCCTCTCTTCTCCAGACCATTTCAGGAGACATTCTCCCTTACCTCACCTCGCTCATCAACACATCCCTGACCGCTGGCTACGTCCCTTCTGTCTTCAAGAGCGAGAGTTGCACCCCTTCTGAAAAAACCTACACTCGATCCCTCCGATGTCAACAACTACAGACCAGTATCCCTTCTTTCTTTTCTCTCCAAAACTCTTGAACGTTAGCTCTCCCGCTATCTCTCTCAGAATGACCTTCTTGATCCAAATCAGTCAGGTTTCAAGACTAGTCATTCAACTGAGACTGCTCTTCTCTGTATCACGGAGGCGCTCCGCACTGCTAAAGCTAACTCTCTCTCCTCTGCTCTCATCCTTCTAGACCTATCGGCTGCCTTCGATACTGTGAACCATCAGATCCTCCTCTCCACCCTCTCCGAGTTGGGCATCTCCGGCGCGGCCCACGCTTGATTGCGTCCTACCTGACAGGTCGCTCCTAAGGTGGCGTGGCGAGAATCTGTCTCCTCACCACGCGCTCTCACCACTGGTGTCCCCAGGGCTCTGTTCTAGGCCCTCTCCTATTCTCGCTATACACCAAGTCACTTGGCTCTGTCATAACCTCACATGGTCTCTCCTATCATTGCTATGCAGACGACACACAATTAATCTTCTCCTTTCCCCCTTCTGATGACCAGGTGGCGAATCGCATCTCTGCATGTCTGGCAGACATATCAGTGTGGATGACGGATCACCACCTCAAGCTGAACCTCGGCAAGACGGAGCTGCTCTTCCTCCCGGGGAAGGACTGCCCGTTCCATGATCTCGCCATCACGGTTGACAACTCCATTGTGTCCTCCTCCCAGAGCGCTAAGAACCTTGGCGTGATCCTGGACAACACCCTGTCGTTCTCAACTAACATCAAGGTGGTGGCCCGTTCCTGTAGGTTCATGCTCTACAACATCCGCAGAGTACGACCCTGCCTCACACAGGAAGCGGCGCAGGTCCTAATCCAGGCACTTGTCATCTCCCATCTGGATTACTGCAACTCGCTGTTGGCTGGGCTCCCTGCCTGTGCCATTAAACCCCTACAACTCATCCAGAACGCCGCAGCCCGTCTGGTGTTCAACCTTCCCAAGTTCTCTCACGTCACCCCACTCCTACGCTCTCTCCACTGGCTTCCAGTTGAAGCTCGCATCCGCTACAAGACCATGGTACTTGCCTACGGAGCTGTGAGGGGAACGGCACCGCAGTACCTCCAGGCTCTGATCAGGCCCTACACCCAAACAAGGGCACTGCATTCATCCACCTCTGGCCTGCTCGCCTCCCTACCACTGAGGAAGTACAGTTCCCGCTCAGCCCAGTCAAAACTCTTCGCTGCTCTGGCCCCCCAATGGTGGAACAAACTCCCTCACGACGCCAGGACAGCGGAGTCAATCACCACCTTCCGGAGACACCTGAAACCCCACCTCTTTAAGGAATACCTAGGATAGGATAAAGTAATCCTTCTCACCCCCCCTTAAATGATTTAGATGCACTATTGTAAAGTGGCTGTTCCACTGGATGTCATAAGGTGAACTCACCAATTTGTAAGTCGCTCTGGATAAGAGCGTCTGCCAAATGACTTAAATGTAATGTAAATGTAACTCACAGAGTAAGGGGCTGCAGGGTAGCCTAGTGGTTAGAGTGTTGGACTAGTAACCAAAAGGTTGCAAGTTCATATCCCCGAGCTGACAAGGTACCTGTGAATCTGTTCTTCTGCCCCTAAGAATTTGTTCTTAGCTGACTTGCCTAGTTAAAAAAACAAGGAAGATTAAGCACTTGGTTAAATTGCCTTTTTGTGTGTGTGTGTGTGTGTGTGTGTGTGCGTGTCCTCGTGAGGACCTGAAATCCCCAAAAGTTCCCACAGGGATAGGAAATCAATGAAAACATTTCTGGTATGTACAGGTATGTGCAGGTACTGTATGTACATACAAAATAGTTTAGTCAAAACATGCCTTGGTTTGAAGCTATTGGTAATTAGGGATGTATGTATGTAAGGCTGTTTTAAACTTAGGGGTCAGGGTTAGAGAAAATAGGATTTTGAATGGAAATCAATTTTAGATCCCCCACGAGGATAGAATAATAAATGTGTGTGTGCGTGTGTGCTAAAATTCACATCTATGACTCAACCTATCGAAGGCAGGTCATATCAGATGGATAGAGCACACACAGTTGAAGTCGGAAGATGACATACACTTAGGTTGGAGTTATTAAAACTTGTTTTTCAACTGCTTCACAAAATTATTGTTAATAAACTATAGTTTTGGCAAGTCGGTTAGGACATCTACTTTGTTAATGACACAAGTAATTTTTCCAACAAATGTTTACATACATATTATTTCAATTATGATTCACTATATCTAAATTCCAGTGGGTCAGAAGTTCACATACACTAAGTTGACTTTAAACAGCTTGGAAAATTCCAGAAAATTATGTCATGGCTTTAGAAGCTTCTGATAATTGACATCATTTGAGTCAATTGGAGGTGTGCCTGTGGATGTATAAAGTAAAGTGGTGATCCTAACTGACCTAAAACAGGGAATTTTTACTAGGATTAAATGTCAGGAATTGTGAAAAACTGAGTTGAAATGTATTTGGCTAAGGTGTATGTAATTTTCCGACTTCAACTGTACATAATATTTATAAAAGATTTTTGGACAGTCAAGCTTTAGATTTTTGTATTACATTTGCATTCCAATTAGGACCTGTTTTGTCTTTCATAGCAGATATCTAATTGGGTAATTACTATAGGCTCATTAACACTGTCTCACTCCAACATAAATCCATCTCAATCAGATCCATCTCAGTCAAATTCATCTCAGGCAAATGACTGGAGTACTGCATTCTAAGCCAAACTAGTAAAGCTTTCTTAAACTCTCCCACTCAAACATCACATCCATAAATTGACATTGCTGAGTGGTTGCTTAGCAATTGGAGAGATAAATAAGTAGCAGGTTAAGTTTCTTAGCAACAGGAAGTGTGTGTAGGTGTGGGTGGAAGGGGCATATGTCATGAGAAAGCTTTTGTCATTCAGAAATGCAGCAGAAGCTGCATACAGAGAACATAGAAGTACACTAGAGACATGGTTAACTCAGCAGAGACATACTGTGCAGTGCCTTAATAAAGTATTCATACTTCTTGACTTTTTCCACATTTTGTTGTGTTACAGCCTGAATCACAAAAATATAACATTTAGATGTTGTGTCACTGATCTACACACAATATTCTATAACGTCAAAGTGGAATGTTTTTTAAAATGTTTACAAATTAATTAAAAGTGAAAAGCTGAAATATCTTGAGTCAATAATTTTCAAACCTTTTCTTATGGCAAGTCTAAATAAGTTAAAATGTGCTCAGCAATTCACATAATAGGTTTCATGGACTCACTCTGTGTGCAATAACAGTGTTAAAGATTATATGATTTTTAAATGACTACCCCATCTCTGTACCCCTCACATACAATTATCTGTAAGGTCCCTCCGTTGAGCTGTGAATGTTAAGCACAGATTCAACCACAAAGACCAGAGAGGTTATCCAATGGTTTGCAAAGGAAGGCACTTATTGAAAGGTTAAAAAAGCAGATATTGAATATCCTTATGAGTATGGTGAAGTTAAAAGTTACAATTTGGATGGTGTATCAATACACATAATCACTACAAAGATACAGGTGCCATTCCTAACTCAGTTGCCGGGTGACAGAAACCGCTCAGGGAATTCACTATAAGGCCAATGTGGATTTTAAAACATGCATCCAGTTTGCAATAAGGAACTAAAGTAATACGGCAAAACATGTGGCAAAGAAATTCACGTTTTGTCCTAAATACAAAGTGTTGTGTTGAATTGGCCACAAACATATCACTGAGTACTACTCTTCATATTTTCAAGCATGGTGGTGGCCGCATCATGTTATGGGTATGCTTGTCATTGGCAAGGTAGTTTTTTAGGATAAAAATAGAGCTAAACTAAATTCCAACAGACACTGGGGTACAAAAACACCTTCCAACAGGACAAATACCCAAAAACACAAGGCTAAGATGACATCGAATGTTCCTAGGGGGCCTATTTACAGTTGTGACTTAAATCAGCTTGAAAATCTATGGCAAGACTAGAAAATGGCTGTCTACCAATGCACAACAACCAACTTGACAGAGCTTGAACATGTTTTAAAGAATAATGGGCAAATATTGTACAATACTGGTGTGCAAAGCTCTTAGAGACTTACTCAGAAAGACTCATAGCTGTAATCACTGTGATTCTAACATGTATATATTAGTGCTTTATTTTCCATAATTTTTCAACAAATACATTTTTTCCCTCCACTTTCACATATAGAGTATTTTGTGTAGATCGTTGACTATTTTTTTCCCTCATTGGAATCAATTTTAATCCCACAGATTTGTAGAAGGCAAGGGGTATGAATACTTTCTGAAGGCATCTGTGCGTAACCTACCACTTGACCTAATGTGCTATACAGGTCAACAGAGTCCACCAAATGTTTTTTTTTTAAATATACTGTAGATAGAATTAAATATTAATAGAAATCATGAAATCTAATGTCTATAATATTGTTTTGCAGCTATGTAAAATGCAAGCTATAGTTTACAGAGTTGCTAATTTCTCTTCCAGGATCAGTTTGCCCCCTTGTGAGTTTACTGGTCTGTTGTGCATGCAGGGGTGGAAGTAACCCAGTTACAAATACTCTTCTTACTGTAATTGAATAGCTTTGAGTACTTGTACTTTTGCCTAGTATTATTACTTTTACTTCAGTTTGTTTTGAATGAAGTATTGCGCTACATTTTTAAACCATGCATTACAATTTTGTAGGCTATCCATAATAGTAAATCTAAGAGCACAGAATGTTTGCGAGAGCCCCTCGGGACCATAAAAAAATTGTCATCATTGTTTAGTCAGTGACCAATCAAATCAAATTTCACGTATTTTCCCAATACAGTCCAATCAAATCAAGCTGTTCATACAAACTGAACAATAATGGTGAGAAGATTTTTCAGGTAAAACTAATTTAGCTAGTTTAGTTCTAGAAGTATCGTGAAAGAGAGGAATGTTTTTTTTTCAAAGCAGTGATGTAATGCAAGCTTTGCTTCCCCAGGATGGCAGAGGTGGTAGTGTATAAAAACTCTGCTGCCAACTTGAGGAAACATTGTAGAGGTAAGATAAGAAGCTAAAGTGATTTAGCTATGGATGGCTTTAGAAGCTAGTACAGCAAGCTGTCTAATAGTCTAACTTACAGTGGCTTGCGAAAGTATTCACCCTCGTTGGCATTTTTCCTACATTTTTCCTACAACCTTACAACCTAGAATTAAAATGGATTTGGGGGGGGGGGGGGTTGTCTCAATTGATTTACACAACATGCCTACCACTTTGAAGATGCAAAATATGTTTTCTTGTGAAACAAACAAAAAATAAGACAAATAAACTGAAAACTTGAGTGTGCATAACTGTCAATACTTTATAGAGCCACCTTTTGCAGCAATTACAGCTGCAAGTCTCTTGGGGAATGTCTCTATAAGCTTGGCACATCTAGCCACTAGGACATTTGCCCATTCTTCAAGGCAAAACTGCTCCAGCTCCTTCAAGTTGGATGGGTTCCGCTGGTGTACAGTAATATTTAAGTCATACCACAGATTCTCAATTGTATTGAGGTCTGGGCTTTGACTAGGCCATTCCAAGATATTTAAATATTTTCCCTTAAACCACTCAAGTGTTGCTTTAGCACTATGCAAGGGTCATTGTCCTGCAGGAAGGTGAACCTTCGTCCCCGTCTCAAATTTCTGGAAACAGGTTTCCCTCAAGAATTTCCCTGTATTTAGCATCATTCATCATTCCTTCAATTCTGACCAGTTTCCCAGTCCCTGATGATGAAAAATTGGATGTGATTCTTGGTGGTGATGAGAGTTGTTGGGTTTGCCCCAGACACACACAGTTTTCCTTGATGACCAAAAAGCTCAATTTTAGTCTCGTGACCAGAATGAATACCCCTTCTACCATTTGTTTGGGGAGTCTCCCACATTTCTTTGTGTTTGTTTATGGCTTTTCTCTGGCCACTCTTCCGTAAACCCAAGCTCTGTGGAGTGTACGGCATAAAGCTGTCCTATGGAGAGATACTCCAATCTCTGCTGTGGAGCTTTGCAACTCCTTCAGGGTTATCTTTGGTCTCTTTGTTGTCTCTCTGATTAATGCCCACCTTGCCTGGTCTGTGAGGTTTTGGTGGGCTGCCCTCTCTTGGCAGGTTAGTTGTGGTGCCATATTCTATCCATTTTTTAATAATGGATTTAATGGTGCTCTAGGTCTGTGTTCGAGATATTGTAATTTCAGTGATATGATGAACTAAGTTGCCACAGATAGCATAATTAGCAGAAATATTCAATATGTGTATGTTGTGTATTTGCTACTATACAAGTTGTCTACCTGAAGCCTCATCTTGACACAATAACAGGTGACGAGACAAAGCAACAGAGGCAGCATTCATCTGATGAAGAGGATTTCTTCTCATCACTGATGCCCAAAAGGTCATAAGATGCAGGGGAGCTGGTTGGGTACCTTGCCTGTGAGTCAAACAAGATACACTTGCTTTATTTCTTTGCCATACATAAAGGAGCTGTCCCTCAAAATCAACACAGACCTATCTGCCTCTGCCACCTGTGAGCGTCTGTTTAGCTGTGTTGGACTGCTCTTCACTGCAAAGCGAGCCAGGATAGACTAGATTCACTTTGAAAATCAGCACCTGCTGAAACTGAACAGCAAATTCAGAGAGAAATGAAAGCATTAGAAGATAACTACTGCTGCTCAAGGAACACTACTTAAGAAATACAAAATTAGGTTAGAATTCAATATATTTTAATAGCTTCGAATGTTGAATTGTTTTTCAAATATTAATAGTATTGAGAAATTCTTCTTTTTTTATTTACAGAAGTGCTTTGCTGCAACTTAAACAGTAAATTAACGTAGTTCATACTGTACAGGGGTCTCTAACAGGTTGATCGCGAGCTACCAGTAGCTGGCTGCCCACCTATCAGTAACATGACAAACAACTGAAATTACATGCAATTTTCATGTGTTCCACTGCAAACAAATTGAACAAATTTCACAAGTACGACACCGCAAGCTCCCGGCTATAATCTGGACAATGCAACATTTATATCGACACAAGGTGAGACCCAAATGCAGACACAGGAGGCAGATGGTTGAGCTCCGATATTTATAATAACAAAAGGGGTAGGCGAAAGGCAGGTCAGGGACAGGCGAGAGTTCATAAACCAGGTCCAAGTCCAAGCAAAACAATGGGAAAGACAGGCTTGAGGTCAGAACAGGCATAGTGGTGAGGCAGGCAAATGTGGCGTCAGGACAGGCAAGGGTCTAAACCAGGAGGGCTAGGGAAAGCCAGTTGATGTGATAACAGTCTTGGGTTGACAGAAATACTTTCCCCCATGACCTTTTCAATTAAATGTTTACTGCAGAAGTACATTATATCACAAGTAAGTCCAGTATATTATTTGTGTCTATTATTTGTTATTTGCAAACTTTGCCATAAAATGAGCAGCAGCAGTACACCAATCACTAGACCGGCACATTAGACGGCACATGCGTCACTTGTTAGATGCACAATTAAATGGCCAGATGCTCAGTTAAAGGGGAATTACACTCAATCTAAATTGTTAGTTCTTCAATAATGAAAAAAAAGTCTGCCTTATGATTTGATTAACAATAACATGGACTCAGAACATCCAATCCAAATATCTGAAACCAGGAAAAATGTAAACTAAGAAAACATAATTTGGGAAAATATAAAACATCATTCAGGGGAAAAAAATCCCAGATATTATAGGGCCCCTCTAGAATTGTCTATGAACCATTATTTTATCAATTACAGTATATTGATAGAACACATAGTGCATTACTTTCTCTTGAACACTAAGGACCCGGGAAAGTGTTGCAGGGGAGATGAGAAGGTTGGAGACCCCTTCTGTACATTCATTTCCTCTGTTCCTTTTTCAAATAAAATCCCATTGTATATGTCACATGCTTCATAAACAACAGGTGTAGACTAGCAGTGAAAAACGTACTTACGGGCCCTTCCCAACAATGCAGAGAGTTTTTAAAAATCTTAATATAATAACACAAAGAATAATTACACGCAAGGTACCAGTACTAAGTCGATATGCAGGGATACAAGGTAATTGTGTAACAACGTCCAGGTAACCTTAGCAAAATATTACATTACTTTTACTCTGAGTACTTTTTAAATGAACCTACTTTTTAGTTTTACATGAGTCATTTTTTACACCAGCAGTTTTTTTTGTACATGAGTAAAACCTGTGTGCATGTACTTTGTTGCATGCTTCTTTTTTTCTGGTAACATTTTGGTCTCTTGTGTGTTCAAAATAGTAGTTTCTTCTCCTCCCCAGTCCATGACTCGAGGACACACACATTGCACATATTTTCTCTAGTCCAACACGATCACATCTGATTTATTAAAGAAAGTTTTTGCGATTTTGCCAATCAGGCCCTTTTTCTACTTACGCAGATAAATGTATACCATTTTTCATGTATACCATTTGTATGTCTCTGTGTGCAGTATGAAGGAAGTTGAAGGTAGTTTCTGGAGCTATTGCTAACTAGCGTTAGTGCTATCACTGGGTCTCTACAGGAGCAGCTAGAAAAAAGGGTTTTAAATGCTAAGATTTCGATCTATCCCTTTAACTGTGCTTGTCCCAGATTGAATATACAAATACACTAAACTAAACAAGCATATCTGGTTGAATCAGGTGTTCTTGTGCTGAGTTGGAACCAAAATGATGCAGCTCAGGGAAGTGATTGAGAAACCTTGTTAGACTTGAGTTTTGGAAGTCAAATCCACCCTCCTAAAGCTGTCAAAGAGTGAGACAAGCCTGTCACAGCCATTTGATTGAAGGGATGAATTACATAGACAATGTAGAGAAAACCCTCTCTGAAACTGCCCAATCTCTCCAGCACTCCCTCTCCATCTCTCATATTCTCCTCCATTTATTCTTCCCTGTATTTCTTATGCATTCTGAAATAGAAAGATCAATTACTTTCTCAAAGTAATTCATACACAGTAAATCAAGGATAGTTGAAATCACAGTGTTGAAAATATTAGGGTTATATTGACTAGATTGGGAGTTAGCTTAACCCTCAGGAGAGTAATACACTCCCTGGAGTTAGTGTTGATAAATGGAGATCATTGGGATAGTGTACTTTTATCTCCATAAAGAGTAACAAGAGATGGGGAAATACATTCATGGAGTTATCCACCGATGTGGGAGGGGCCTCATTTTTAATTTTTCCCAGCATGCTCTGTGTAGGTTGATATCTCAAATTGTTTCTTTCAAATCTCTGTTTTCGTAGGTACATCGACTGTTTTTGATCTTATGCTACACAAAAATGAGAAACATAAAGTTTTATAAATGAATCCAATCTGGAGGTACTTAAAAGAATTTGTTAAGGCAAATCAGTTATGTGTATTACTTTACCTTTGTAACTAGGCAAGTCAGTTAAGAACAAATTATTATTTACAATGATGGTCTAGGACACATATGTCAGAGTCAAGGCCCGCGGGCCACATCCGGCCCGCGAGAAGGTTTTTTACGGCCCCTGGGATGATCTTGATTTATTATTAGAACCGGCCCGCAGACCGCAGCAAGCCGGCAGCCCGCAGATCTTTTACACGCACCAATACTACATTTCCCACAATGCAACGGTGACGCACCGAGCAGTAGGCTGCTTCATTTCAATATTTATTGGCACAGCAGTCGTCAGCATCACAGTAAAATTAACTTTCAGATACCCATCAAAAATGGCAAAACGGAAGGTGGACACTGAGAACCGGGGGTTTCAAACAAGGTGGGAGTCGGAGTATATGTTCACGGAGGTAGCTGGAAAACCTGTGTGTCTTCTGTGTGGAGAAAGTGTGGCGGTACTGAAAGAGTATAATCTGAGACGACATTATGAAACGAAACACGCGGACAAAAACAAGAATATGGACATGGAACAAAGGCTACAAAAGGCAGAGGAATTAAAAAGAGGCCTCAAATCTCGACAGGCTCTGTTCAAAAAAGCCAAATCACAAGGCCAGGCTGCTGTCAAGGCCAGTTTTATTTTGGCAGAAGAGATCGCTAAATCAGCCCGGCCATTTACGGAGGGGGATTTCATCAAAAACTGCATGATTAAAGTTTGTGACGAAGTTTGCCCAGAAAAAAGGCAACTCTTTTTAAATGTGAGTCTGAGCAGAAACACCATTGCCGAGAGAGTAGACCAGTTGTCCATCAATCTAAAAGAGCAGCTTGTGAAAAAGGGAAAAGATTTCATTGCATATTCCTTGGCTGTGGATGAGAGCACCGACATTTCTGACATTGCCCAGTTGTCAATTTTCATCCGCGGAGTGGACTCCAGCCTAAGCGTGACAGAGGAGTTTTTGGCTTTACGTCCTATGCATGGCACAACTACGGGGCATGATTTGTATGAAGAGGTGTCAAGATGTGTAAATGAGATGGAGCTGCCTTGGGAAAAACTCGTGGGTTTTTCACTGCATGTTACTTCTCCTTAAACAAAGTGTTGTTTTTGATTAATAGATTTTTGCACTTTATTTTATTGTATTTCAATCCAATTATATTTTAAAAATATTTCAGTTGAGTGGATGATAGAAAATTGCTATTATTGTTTTTTTCTTTGAAGTAAATTTAGCCCACTTTTGCTAAAATAGAAAATATAGGCTACTGATGGTGCCTTGAATACCGGTTTCTTTCATTTAATGTTCATGTTATGGGGATTTTTATATAAAGGAAATTTGTCTTTTGTGTCTGTTGAAAATTAAAGATTACTGACAGAGCCATAAGAAAATATTGCTTTATTTATCTGATCATATTGGAATATATTTGTTAGGTTTTCAGTAGGTTCAATTAGGTTCACTAGACTATATGCGTCATTTAAAAATTTTTCAATGAACATTCGAACAGTCCGGCCCTCGGCTTGTAGCTAAATTTTTTATTTGGCCCTCCGTCCATTTGACTTTGACACCCCTGGTCTAGGAGCAGTGGATGAACTGCCTTGTTCAGGGGCAGAACGACAGATCTTTGCCAGCTTGGGGATTAGATCTAACAACCTTTTGGTTACTGACCCAACACTCTAACCACTAGGCTACCTGCCGCCCTGCATAAATTGTCTATGGTTGGTCCTCAGCTGGCTAGCAATCTTGCTGCCAATTTAGTGATGCTAGTTAGCTAAAAGCAAACTAACGATATTGAAATGTCCATGTTAGATATGCTTAGCTAGCCAGTTTAATGGAGATCAATAAAATGAGTTGAATTGTGTATTGTTGTAAATTTTGTTGTATGTGATTCCACCAACATGCACTTCCAACCCCTAGCTCTGCACAAGATTAAAATATTTACAGGCTGACGGCTAAGATTACTGTAGCTACATTTACAGTAAGCATGGTATAATCATTAATTGGGTAGTATTTGTATGGTTTGCGTTTGTGTTATGGGGTTACAGGTGGTTAGAGGTAGCCTGAGAACCACAAAATACCTTCCAGACCATGTAATCATGGTCTACCCCTCTTCTCTTTTACCTTTTCCTTTTGTAGAACTCAGTTTATCTGGAGTCATTCCACAGTGCCCTGATGTAAAATTTGCCAAAGTGGGGGCATTTTGGGTACACAAGCATGAGGGAGCGGACACACCTTGCGGTTATGGAGCACACCATGATTGTGGAACAGAAACCAGCAAGAGACACTGTCAAAGTCAGTGAGCTGGGGGAGGTTTAGACAGTACTTTGAGATGAGGAAAGAGGTGTTGGTTGTGCAGGGTTGCCAGCTTAGACAGTACATTTCATTGCTGTATGAGAGCAATTGAGGTGCCATTTCTCCTCAATCTCCCATACACAACAATTCATACTGTGTAAGAACTGCCTTCCTAAAACGTTTCACACCTTCTTTAACCTGTTAAATCTATGGGGGCGCTATTTCATTTTTGGATAAAAACACGTGCCCGTTTTAAGCGCAATATTTTGTCACAAAAAGATGCTCGACTATGCATATAATTGATAGCTTTGGAAAGAAAACAATCTGACGATTCCAGAACTGCAAAGATATTGTCTGTGAGAGCCCCAGAACAGAAGCTACAGGCAAACCAAGATGACACTGCAACCAGGAAATGAGCAGGATTTTTGAGGCTCTGTTTTTCATTGTCTCCTTATATGGCTGTGAATGCAACAGGAATGAGCCTGCCCTATCTATCGTTTCCCCAAGGTGTCTGCAGCATTGTGACGTATTTGTAGGCATGTCATTGGAAGATTGACCGTAAGAGACTACATTTGCCAGGTGTCCGCCCGGTGTCCTCCGTCGAAAATTGGTGCGTCATCTTCAACTGCACGTCTTTTTCCAAGCGATTCACCAGAGAAAGGAGACTACCACCAATGATATATCAATGAAGAGATATGTGAAAAACACATTGAGGATTGATTCTAAACAGCGTTTGCCGTGTTTCAGTCGATATTATGGAGTTAATTTGGAAAACAGTTCGCCGTTTTGATGACTGAATTTTCGTTTTTTTTTTGGTACCCAAACGTGATGTACAAAACGGAGCGATTTCTACTACACAAAGAATCTTTCAGGGAAAACTGAACATTTCCTATGTTAACTGAGAGTCTCCTCATTGAAAACATCCAAAGTTCTTCAAAGGTAAATGATTTTATTTGAATCCTTTTCTGGTTTTTGTGCAAATGTTGCCCGCTAAATGCTACGCTAAATGCTACGCTAGCTATCACAAATGCTTGTTTTGCTATGGTTCAAAAGCATATTTTGAAAATCTGAGATGACAGTGTTGTTAAGAAAAGGCTAAGCTTGAAAGCTAGCACATTCATTTCATTTCATTTGCGATTTTCATAAATAGTTAATGTTACGTTATGCTAATGAGCTTGAGGCTATAACTGGATACAGGTATTTTTCATAGCCAAACGTGAACAAAACGGAGCGATTTGTCCCACACAAATAATATTTTTTTGAAAAACTGAACATTTGCTATCTAACTGAGAATCTCCTCATTGAAAACATCTGAAGTTCTTCAAAGGTAAATTATTTCATTTGAATGATTTTCTTGTTTTTGTGAAAATGTTGCTGGCTGAATTCTAGGCTTATAGCTATGCTAGCTATCAACACTCTTACACAAATGCTTGTTTAGCTTTGGTTGAAAAGCATATTTTGAAAATCTGAGATGACAGTGTTGTTAACAAAAGTCTAAGCTTGAGAGCAAATATATTTATTTCATTTCATTTGCGATTTTCATGAATAGTTAATGTTGCGTTATGCTAATGAGCTTGAGGCTATAAATAGAATCCGGGATTGCTCGACGCAAGAAGTTAACGTTGCGTTATGCTATTGAGCTTGAGGCTATGATTACTCTCCCGGATACGGGATTGCTCGACGCTAGAGGTTAAGACACTAACAGCTTACAGATGGTAGGCAATTAAGGTCACAGTTATGAAAACTAGGGACACTAAAGAGGCCTTTCTTCTGACTATGAAAAACAAAAAAGGAAAGATGCCCAGGGGTCCCTGCTCATCTGCGTGAAAGTAGGCATGCTGCAAGTAGGCATGAGGACTGCAAATGTGGCCAGGGCAATAAATTGCAATGTCCGTACAGTGAGACGTCAAAGACAGCGCTACAGGGAGAAAGGATGGACAGCTGATCATCCTCACAGTGGCAGACCATGTGTAACAACACCTGTACAGGATCGGTATATCCGAACATCACACCTGCGGGACAGGTGGCGTAGCAGTAAGTCGTCCTGTCGTATCGTCTCTCTGTAAATATCGTCTCTTTTTCGTTTTAGATATTTTTCTTCGCATATCTTTAAAAACATTTTGCTAAACCTGAGCTTCCAAATACTCTCCTGCAACCCTCCTCACCCGATGTAGCTACTTTTCCTAAAGTATTTATATTTACTTCAGAACCGGAACCCCTCAACTGAAGCTAGCCAGCTAACCACCAGCTATGCTAGCGGTCTTCAGCTAACCGGTCATCAGCTAACCCTTAGCTCGGAAACCTCTCGCCAGTTCGAACAACGCGACGCTAACCAGAGCATAACGGACGTATTTATTTTTTTATCCCCTGATTCCCACCGCAAACGGAACATTTTTCAGCTGGATCTTCACAACTAGCTATCGAGCTAAACCGCAACCCTGGTTGATTACTCTTGGCCAGCGTTTCCACCCACGTAGCTTGAAGCTAGCCCGGCCAGAGCTCCTGTGATCTTAGCATACTCCTGGGCTACAATACCCGGACCCACGACCGGTCTATCGATGTCACTGCATGAAGAGAAATAAACAGACTCACCCCATCGCGACGTCCTCCAAAGGCTAACTCTCTAGCCCTCGCTATCTCCTTGCTTGCTAATTCGGCATGCTAACTGCTAGCTTGTTTAGCCCAGGTCCGCTAACTACTACCTTGTTTACCCCGGCCTGCTAATCTGTTAGCTTGTTAGCACAGGCCTGCTAACCGTCTGCATCGCCGCGTCCCAAACACACAGTGGCCCATATGTACTTTCTATCTCTTCCCAATTTTTTAAAAATGTGTTTATACCTTCCGGAAACCTGCCTCACCCAATGTGATACGGAATCGCTGTTATTTTTAATTTTTAGAACACACTCAAGAACCTCCAGAAGCTAACCAGCTAACTAGCTACAAGCTATTTGGTCATTGTTAGATTTTTAACCTGGATAACACTCGCCAGTCCAGCCCCCCTGCCCCATCCACCGCTGCCCCCTGGACTCTGATCACTTGGCTACATAGCTGATGCACACTGGACTGTCCATTAATCACGGTACTCCATTCTGCTTGTTTGTTTTATCTGTCGGCCCCGTTGCCTAGTCAATGCCATTTTACCTGCTGTTGTTATGTTAGCTGATTAGCTGTTGTCTCACCCACTGTTTTAGCTAGCCTTCCCAGTTCAACACCTGTGATTACTGTATGCCTCGCTGTATGTCTCTCTCAAATGTCAATATGCCTTGTATACTGTTGCTCAGGTTAGTTATCATTGTTTTAGTTCACAATGGAGCCCCTAGTCCCACTCTTCATACCCCTTATACCTCCTTTGTCCCACCTCCCACATATGCGGTGACCTCATCCATTACAACCAGCATGTCCAGAGATAAAACCTCTCTCATCATCACCCAGTGCCTGGGCTTACCTCCGCCGTACCCGCACCCCACCATACCCCTGTCTGCGCATTATGCCCTGAATATATTCTACCATGCCCAGAAACCTGCTCCTCTTATTCTCTGTCCCCAACGCTCTAGGCGACCAGTTTTGATAGCCTTTACACGCACCCTCATACTACTCCTTCTCTGTTCCGCGGATGATGTGGAGGTAAACCCAGGCCCTGCATGTCCCCAGGCACCCTCATTTGTTGACTTCTGTGATCGAAAAAGCCTTGGTTTCATGCATGTCAACATCAGAAGCCTCCTCCCTAAGTTTGTTTTACTCACTGCTTTAGCACACTCTGCTAACCCTGATGTCCTTGCCGTGTCTGAATCCTGGCTCAGGAAGGCCACCAAAAATTCAGAGATTTCCATACCCAACTATAACATCTTCCGTCAAGATAGAACTGCCAAAGGGGGAGGAGTTGCAGTCTACTGCAGAGATAGCCTGCAAAGTAATGTCATACTTTCCAGGTCCATACCCAAACAGTTCGAACTACTAATTCTGAAAATTACTCTCTCCAGAAATAAGTCTCTCACTGTTGCCGCCTGCTACCGACCCCCCTCAGCTCCCAGCTGTGCCCTGGACACCATTTGTGAATTGATTGCCCCCCATCTAGCTTCAGAGTTTGTTCTGTTAGGTGACCTAAACTGGGATATGCTTAACACCCCGGCAGTCCTACAATCTAAGCTAGATGCCCTCAATCTCACACAAATCATCAAGGAACCCACCAGGTACAACCATGACTCTGTAAGCAAGGTCACCATCATAGACGTCATCCTGACCAACTGGCCCTCCAAATACACCTCCGCTGTCTTCAATCAGGATCTCAGCGACCACTGCCTCATTGCCTGTATCCGCTACGGTGCCGCAGTCAAACGACCACCCCTCATCACTGTCAAACGCTCCCTAAAACACTTCTGTGAGCAGGCCTTTCTAATCGACCTGGCCCGAGTATCCTGGAAGGACATTGACCTCATCCCGTCAGTTGAGGATGCCTGGTCATTCTTTAAGAGTAACGTCCTCACCATTTTAGATAAGCATGCTCCGTTCAAAAAATGCAGAACTAAGAACAGATACAGCCCTTGGTTCATTCCAGACCTGACTTCCCTCGACCAGCACAAAAACATCCTGTGGCGGACTGCAATAGCATCGAACAGTCCCCGCGATTTGCAACTGTTCACAGTCAGTCAGGAAAGCTAAGGCCAGCTTCTTCAGGCAGAAGTTTGCATCCTGTAGCTCCAACTCAAAAAAGTTCTGGGACACTGTGAAGTCCATGGAGAACAAGAGCACCTCCTCCCAGCTGCCCAATGCACTGAGGCTAGGGAACACGGTCACCACCGACAAATCCATGATTATCGAAAACTTCAACAAGCATTTCTCAACGGCTGGCCATGCCTTCCGCCTGGCTACTTCAACCTCGACCAACAGCTCCGGCCCCCCCGCAGCTCCTCGCCCAAGCCTCTCCAGGTTCTCCTTTACCGAAATCCAGATAGCAGATGTTCTGAAAGAGCTGCAAAACCTGGACCCGTATAAATCAGCTGGGCTTGACAATCTGGACCCTCTATTTCTGAAACTATCCGCCGCCATTGTCGCACCCCCTATTACCAGCCTGTTCAACCTCTCTTTCATATCGTCTGAGATCCCCAAGGATTAGAAAGCTGCCGCAGTCATCCCCCTCTTCAAAGGGGGAGACACCCTGGACCCAAACTGTTACAGACCTATATCCATTCTGCCTTGCCTATCTAAGGTCTTCGAAAGCCAAGTCAACAAACAGGTCACTGACCATCTCGAATCCCACCGTACCTTCTCAGCTATGCAATCTGGTTTCCGAGCCGGTCACGGGTGCACCTCAGCCACACTCAAGGTACTAAACGACATCATAACCGCCATCGATAAAAGACAGTACTGTTCAGCAGTCTTCATCGACCTTGCCAAGGCTTTCGACTCTGTCAATCACCATATTCTTATCGGCAGACTCAGTAGCCTCGGTTTTTCGGATGACTGCCTTGCCTGGTTCACCAATTACTTTGCAGACAGAGTTCAGTGTGTCAAATCGGAGGGCATGCTGTCCGGTCCTCTGGCAGGCTCTATGGGGGTGCCACAGGGTTCAATTCTCGGGCCGACTCTTTTCTCTGTACATATCGATGATGTTGCTCTTGCTGCAGGCGATTCCCTGATCCACCTCTATGCAGATGACACCATTCTATATACTTTCGGCCCGTCATTGGACACTGTGCTATCTAACCTCCAAACGAGCTTCAATGCCATACAACACTCCTTCCGTGGCCTCCAACTGCTCTTAAACGCTAGTAAAACCAAATGCATGCTTTTCAACCGATCGCTGCCTGCACCCGCATGCCCGACTAGCATCACCACACTGGATGGTTCCGACCTTGAATATGTGGACACCTATAAGTACCTAGGTGTCTGGCTAGACTGCAAACTCTCCTTCCAGACCCATATCAAACATCTCCAATCGAAAATCAAATCAAGAGTCGGCTTTCTATTCCGTAACAAAGCCTCCTTCACTCATGCTGCCAAGCTTACCCTAGTAAAACTGACTATCCTACCAATCCTCGACTTCGGCGATGTCATCTACAAAATTGCTTCCAACACTCTACTCAGCAAACTGGATGCAGTTTATCACAGTGCCATCCGTTTTGTCACTAAAGCACCTTATACTACCCACCACTGCGACTTGTATGCTCTAGTCGGCTGGCCCTCGCTACATATTCGTCGCAAGACCCACTGGCTCCAGGTCATCTACAAGGCAATGCTAGGTAAAGCTCCGCCTTATCTCAGTTCACTGGTCACGATGGCAACACCCATCCGTAGCACGCGCTCCAGCAGGTGTATCTCACTGATCATCCCTAAAGCCAACACCTCATTCGGCCGCCTTTCGTTCCAGTACTCTGCTGCCTGTGACTGGAACGAATTGCAAAAATAGCTGAAGTTGGAGACTTATCTCCCTCACCAACTTCAAACATCAGCTATCTGAGCAGCTAACTGATCGCTGCAGCTGTACATAATCTATTGGTAAATAGCCTGTCCATTTTCACCTACCTCATCCCCACAGTTTTTATTTATTTACTTTTCTGCTCTTTTGCACACCAATATCTCTACCTGTACATGATCATCTGATCATTTATCACTCCAGTGTTATCACTCCAGTGTTTACTCCATGTGTAACTCTGTGTTGTCTGTTCACACTGCTATGCTTTATCTTGGCCAGGTCGCAGTTGCAAATGAGAACTTGTTCTCAACTAGCCTACCTGGTTAAATAAAGGTGAAATAAAAAATACAAAAATTATAAAAAAGGTACAGGATGGCAACAACTGCCCGAGTTACACCAGGAACGCACAATCCCTCCATCAGTGCTCAGACTGTCCGCAATAGGCTGAGAGAGGCTGGACTGAGGGCTTGTAGGCCTGTTGTAAGGCAGGTCCTCACCGTACATCACAGGCAACAACGTTGGGCACAAACCCACCATCACTGGACAAGACAGGACTGGCAAAAAGTGCTCTTCACTGACGAGTAGCTGTTTTGTCTCACCGGGGGAGATGGTCGGATTTGCGTTTATTGTCAAAGGAATGAGCGTTACACCGAGGCCTGTACTCTGGAGCGGGATGGATTTGGAGGTGGAGGGTCCGTCATGGTCTGAGGCGGTGTGTCACAGCATCATTGGACTGAGCTTGTTCTCATTGCAGGTAATCGCAACGCTGTGCACTACAGGGAAGACATCCTCCTCCCTCATGTGGTACCCTTCCTGCAGGCTCATCCTGACATGACCCTCCAGCATGACAATGCCACCAGCCATACTGCTCGTTCTGTGCCTGATTTCCTGCAAGACAGGAATGTCAGTGTTCTGTCATGGCCAGCAAAGGGCCCGGATCACAATCCCATTGAGCATGTCTGGGACCTATTGGATCAGAGGGTGAGGGCTAGGGCCATTCCCCCCAGAAATGTCTGGGAACTTGCAGGTGCCTTGGTGGAAGAGTGGGGTAACATCTCACAGCAAGAACTGGCAAATCTGGTGCAGTCCATGAGGAGGAGATGCACTGCAGTATGTCTGTTCAGCTCATGTCTCAGATGTTGAATCTTGTTACGTTCATTCAAATATTTACACATTTTAAGTTTGCTGAAAATAAATGCAGTTCACTGTGAGAGGACATTTCTTTTTTTGTTGAGTTTACTTTGTCAAATTTAGAAATGTGTAATATCTGAACATTTTACCTGTATACATCATCATGTATGATGGACTCGTCTCCCCGTCAGGAATGCCATGCCACGATTGCCCTTAGTTTGAAGAACTAATCCGGAGAAAGATGTTTTCTCCATCTCTTCAGCTATCGCACTGTAATTCCACTGATTTCAGAACTTGATCCTCCAGAAAGTTGAGAGCAACGCTTATGCAGCTCCACTACATATAAAAAAAGACGATTTCGGCAGGATTACCAACGCAGACTGACGAGCTCAAATAGACAGAAGCCTTCTATATTGCAGACCAAAACTCATCTCTCGGCATGTCCAGACACAGGAGGTGTTGTGCACTGTCATGGTCTCCAAGGTAAGACAAATTGATGTTCTTACTTTCCAAGTAAGATGTCTACTTCCTGAATGGTGTGTAGATTGTTTGACATTCACTTTTAAAGTCAGTGTACTGCTCAGTTCTGAATGAGGGTTTGGAGCACACAGACACATATGATGCACACACTCCTACGCGCGCACACAAACAAAAAACACCTGCTCTTGCCAGACTGGAGACAAGTGTGCCAACGCCGGAGAGGTCGAGACAGAAAAAAGAGAGGGAGGGAAGGGCCCTAAAAATGGGAGAAACGATTTTTGGGATGTTTCATGGTTTGACAAAGACCACTGTAGTTTTTTACTAAGCTTATATTCGAACAAATCCATGAGTTTGACATATGACCTTTTGTTAAAACCTCTAAGGATAGTGAGACGCTAGCGTCTCAAGTGGCCAATAGCCTCGGGAAATGCATAGCGCCAAATTCAAATAAAACGCGATAAAACTCAAACTTTCATTAAATCACACATGCAGGGTATTCAATGAAAGCTACACACGTTGAGAATCCAGCCAACATGTCAGATTGTAAAAATTATTTTCGGCGAAAACATGAGAAGCTATTATCTGATAGCATGCACCCCCCCTGAACCACCTGAACGAGTTGTAAACGAAAAAATTAGCGTAGCCGGCGCTACACAAAACGCTGAAATAAAATATAAAACATGCATTACCTTTGACAAGCTTCTTTGTTGGCATTCCAAAATGTCCCATAAACATTGGTCCTTTTTTTCGATTAATTCCGTCCATGTCTACCCAAAATGTCCATTTATAAAGCAGGTTTGATCCGGAAAAAAACAGCTTTCCAAAACACAACGTCACTACAAAACATTTCAAAAGTTGCCTATAAACTTTGCCAAAATATTTCAAACTACTTTTGTAATACAACTTTACGTATTTTTAAACGTTAATAATCGATCAAATTGTTGACGGGGCAATCTGTATTCGATAGAGAAAGTAAACAAAACATGCACTATTTTCCCTCTTGCGTAACTATCAACAGTGGAACATTGTTCCAGGATGTGCCTCTTCTTCGTTTCACCAATGATTAACTTCAACCTAATTCCAAAGACTGGTGACATCCTGTGGAAGTCGTAGGAACTGTAAAATGGGCGCTATCTAATTTCCCTTGGCAAAGACAACTGAGGGAACTGTCAGAGGAAAAAAATTGTTTTATTCTGAACAGTTTTTCCTTGGGGTTTTGCCTGCTACATAAGTTCTGTTTATAGTCACAGACATGATTGAACCAGTTTTAGAAACTTCAGTGTTTCCTATCCACACCTACTAGTCATATGCATATAACATATTCCTGGCATGAGTTGCAGGAAGTTGAATTTGTGCACGCTATTTATCCAAAAGTGGAAATGCTGCCCCCTATCTCTAAGAAGGTGAAAAAAAGGTAACAACACATCCGCCATGCCGATCCTCAACACAGGGGCCTCTCAGGGGTGCATGCCCAGCCCCCTCATGTCCTCCCTGTTCACTCATGACTGCATGGCCAGGCACGACTCCGACACCATCATTCAATAATTTGCAGATGACACAACAGTGGTAGGAAGTCAGAGACCTGGCCATGTAGGGACAGGACAACAACCTCTCTCTCAATGTGATCAAGACAAAGATGATGATTGTGGACTACAGAAAAAAGAGGACTGAGCACACCCCCATTCTCATCGACGGGGCTGCAGTGGAGCAGGTTGAGAGCTTCAAGTTCCTTGGTGTCCACATCACCAACAAACTAACATGGTCCAAGCACACCAAGACTGTTGTGAAGCGGGCACGACAAAACCTATTCCCCCACAGGAGACTGAAAAGATTTGGCATGGGTCCTCAGATCCTCAAAAGTATAGACAGCTGCACCATCGAGAGCATCCTGACTGGTTGCATCACTGCCTGGTATGGAAACTGCTCTGCCTCAGACCGCAAGGCACTGCAGAGTGTAGTGCAAATGGCTTAGTACATCATTGGGCCCAAGCTTCCTGCCATCCAGGACCTCTATACCAGATGGTGTCAGAGGAAGGACCTAAAAATTGTCAACGACTCCACACCCTCGTCATAGACTGTTCTCTCTGCTTCCGCACGGCAAGCAGTACCAGAGTGCCAAGTGTAGGTCCAAGAGGCTTTTAAACAGCTACTACCCACAAGCCATTAGGCTCCTGAACATCTAGTCAAATGGCTACTCAGACATCTGCATTGGCCCTTCCCCTCACCACACCAATGCCACAATTTGTTGTCATCTATACATAGTCACTTTAATAACACTATGTACATACTACCTCAACTAACCAGTGCTCTCTCTGTACCGGCACCCTCCTGTACATATTTTTCTTTTTTACTGCTGCTCTTTAATTACTTGTTACTTTTATATCTTATCCTTATGCATATATTTTTTAAACTGCACTGTTCTGGGCTCGTAAGTAAGCATTTCATTGTAAGGTCTACACCTGTTGCATTTGGCGTATGTGACTAATAAAATTTGACTTAATTTGAAATGTCTATTGTAGCTGGAAACAGCTGATTTTTAATGGAATATCTACAGAAACGTACAGAGGCCCATTATCAGCAATCATCACTCCTGTGTTCCAATGTTACATTGTGTTTTTTTAAAGGCTAATTAAAGTCTAGAAGGCCAGCATCCCGGAGTCGCATTTTCATCTCATTTGCACACACTGTATATAGACTTTTTCTACTGTGTTATTGGCTGTGTGTTTGTTTATTCTATGGGTAACTGTGTTGTTTGTGTCGCACTGCTTTGCTTTATCTTGGCCAGGTCGCAGTTGTAAGTGGGAACTTGTTCTCAACTGGCCTACCTGGTTAAATACAGGTGAAAAAAACTGTTGACGTTGAGACTGGTGTTTTGTGGGTACTATTTAATGAAGCTGCCAGTTGAGGACTTGTGAGGAGTCTGTTTCTCAAACTAGATACTTTGATGTACTTGTCCTCTTGCTCAGTTGTGCACCGGGGCCTCCCACTCCTCTTTCTATTCTGGTTAGAGCCGGTTTGTGCTGTTCTGTGAAGGGAGTAGCACACAGCGTTGTACAAGATTTTCAGTTTCTTGGCAATTTCTCACATGGAACAGCCTTTGTTTCTCAGAACAAGAATAGACTGACGAGTTTCCGAAGAAAGTTATTTGGTTCTGGACATTTGGAGCCTGTAATCGAACCCACAAATGCGGATGCTCCAGATACTCAACTACTCTAACTACAGCCAGTGTTATTGGTTATTTAATTAGCACAACAGTTTTTAGCTGTGCTAACATAATTGCAAAGGGGTTTTCTAATGATCAATTAGCCTTGATGCTAAACTTGGATTAGCTAACACAATGTGCCATAGGAACACAGGAGTGATGGTTGCTATAATGGGCCTCTGTATGCCCATGTAGATATTCTATTTAAAGTCAGCCGTTTCCAGCTACAATAGTTACTTACAACATTAACAATGTCTACACTGTATTTCTGATCAATTTGATGTTATGTACCTCAATGTATATGTACCTAAATTACCTTGTGCCCCTATACATCTACTCAATACTAGTACCTCTTGTATATTGCTAAGATATCATTACTCATTGTGTATATAAGGGCACAAGGCGAGACCCAGATGCAGACATGGGAGGCAGATGGTTTGAGTCTCTGATATTTATTATAATCCAAGGGGTAGGCTAGAGAAGGGTCGTAAACAGGCATATGATCAAAACCAGGTCAGAGTCCAGGAGGTACAGAGTGGCAGGCAGGCTTGAGGTCAGTGCAGGCAGTATGGTCAGGCAGGCGGGTTCAGAGTCCAGACAGGCAAGGGTCACAACCGGGAGGACTAGCAAAACAGAGAGAATGAAACAGCAGGAGACTGGAAAAACCACACTAGCTGACTTGACAAACAAGACAAACTGGCAACAGACAAGCAGGGAACACAGGAATAAGTGCCCAGGGACTCATGAGGAAAACAGGTGACACCTGGAGGTGGGTGGAGACAATCACAAAGACAGGTGAAACAGATCAGGGTATGACAGTGTATCTATTATTATTTTCTTTCTCTCTGCATTGTTGTTACAAATTTCACTGTTACTCCACACCTGTTGTTTGCGAAGCATGAGACAAATAAAATGTGTTTGATTTGATTAGTGCCATCAGAGTAAAGTATTGGCATCATTTATGATGATGTATTGTGTCTTGACACTGTGACTTCATAGTTTTCAGACTGGGAAGGTGAAACGGATGTGATTGCTCCTCATGTCTCTATGTGTGTGCTTAGCTGAAAACCGCTATGTTCTTTAAAGGAAATGGATCCCGTGTGTGACACTGTCCTGGAGTTATGGACTCAATATGTGATCATAAGACAAGTTACAACACTGTTACCAAGGGCATGGTTCTGGGGGGGGGGTCATCGATCCACCCAGTCAACCAACCAGATAAACTCCCCCAGAAAGGAGGGTATGTGAGAGGGCTGGTTCCCTGTGGTTCCCCACCCCCAACCTCGCTGTTCTGATTAGTGACTGTAAAAATTGACTTTCTGTCTGGTGGCAAAATGATCCGTTCACATTCAGGGCATTGGGTTTTACATCACCGTGAGACTGGCTAGATTTAGCATTTATAACTTCTCCCTGGGCTTGCATGACTGATGATGGCTTCTCCTAGGTGGCAGTGGGGACTTGAGGTAGAGATACTGCAATGCAAAATGAAAAGAGGTCTCAAATGTCACCCTATTCCCTGTATAGTGCACTGCTTTTGATCCTTACTGTATGAGACAATGCAATATAGAATAGGGAGTAATTTCATTTGAGACCTAGCCTATGTCTCAAATTCAGATTAAAAATTCATTTTTGAATTTCCTGTACTTAAAATCCAATTACTACAATGCTGCTTGTTCTTCATAAAAAAGAGCTTTACCTTTCAAGAAAAGTATTTCTATTGGTTATGTGTTTTCCTACCAAGTACATTTCTATTATCTCAGTAAACCTGTTGTACATTTTAATTGTTTATCAGACAGTCTTATGTAGAATGATACAGTGGGGAGAAGTATTTGATATACTGCCGATTTTTCAGGTTTTCCTACTTACAAAGCATGTAGAGGTCTGTAATTTTTATCATAGGTACACTTCAACTGTGAGAGACGGAATCGAAAACAAAAATCCAGAAAATCCCATTGTATGATTTTTAAGTAATTAATTTGCATTTTATTGCATGACATAAGTACAGTGCCTTGCAAAAGTATTCGGCCCCCTTGAACTTTGCGACCTTTTGCCAAATTTCAGGCTTCAAACATAAAGATATAAAACTGTATTTTTTTGTGAAGAATCAACAATCTCTCAGTCTCTCGATGTGCAAAACTGATAGAGACATACCCCAAGCGACTTACAGCTGTAATCGCAGCAAAAGGTGGCGCTACAAAGTATTAACTTAAGGGGGCTGAATAATTTTGCACGCCCAATTTTTCAGTTTTTGATTTGTTAAAAAAGTTTGAAATATCCAATAAATGTCGTTCCACTTCATGATTGTGTCCCACTTGTTGTTGATTCTTCACAAAAAAATACAGTTTTATATCTTTATGTTTGAAGCCTGAAATGTGGCAAAAGGTCGCAAAGTTCAAGGGGGCCGAATACTTTCGCAAGGCACTGTATTTGATCACCTACCAACCAGTAAGAATTCCGGCTCTCACAGACCTGTTCGTTTTTCTTTAAGAATCCCTCCTGTTCTCCACTCATTACCTGTATTAACTGCACCTGTTATAGCTGGTTACCTGTATAAAAGACACCTGTCCACACACTCAATCAAACAGACTCCAACCTCTCCACAATGACCAAGACCAGAGAGCTGTGTAAGGACATCAGGGTTACATTGTAGACCTGCAAAAGGCTGGGATGGGCTACAGGACAATAGGCAAGCAGCTTGGTGAGAAGGCAACAACTGTTGGCGCAATTATTAGAAAATGGAAGAAGTTCAAGATGACTGTCAATCACCATCAGTCTTGGGCTCCATGCAAGATATCACCTCGTGGGGCATCAATGATAATGAGGAAGGTGAGGGATCAGTCCAGAACTACACGGCAGGACCTGGTCAATGACCTGAAAAGAGCTGGGACCACAGTCTCAAAGAAAACCATTAGTAACACACTACGCCGTCATAGATTAAAATCCTGCAGCGCACGCAAGGTCACCGTGCTCTAGCCAGCGCATGTCCGGGCCCGTCTGAAGTTTGCCAATGACCATCTGGATGATCCAGAGGAGGAATGGGAGAAGGTCATGTGGTCTGATGAGACAAAAATAGAGCATTTTGGTCTAAACTCCACTTGCCATGTTTGGAGGAAGAAGAAGGAAGAGTACAACCCCAAGAACACCATCCCAACCGTGAAGCATGAAGGTGAAAACATCATTCTTTTGGGGATGCTTTTCTGCAAAGGGGACAGGACGACTGCACCGTATTGAGGGGAGGATGGATGGGGCCATGTATCGCGAGATCTTGGCCAACAACCTCCTTCCCCAGTAAGAGCATTGAAGATGGGTCGTGGCTGGGTCTTCCAGCATGACAACGACCCGAAACACACAGCCAGGGCAACTAAGGAGTGGCTCCGTAAGAAGCATCTCAAGGTCCTGGAGTGGCCTCGCCAGTCTCCAGACCTGAACCCAATAGAAAATCTTTGGATGGAGCTGAAAGTCAGCGACAGCCCCAAAACCTGAAGGATCTGGAGAAGGTCTGTATGGAGGAGTGGGCCAAAATCCCTGCTGCAGTGTGTGCAAACCTGGTCAAGAACTACAGGAAACGTATGATCTCTGTAATTGCAAACAAAGGTTTCTGTACCAAATATTAGGTTATGTTTTTCTGATGTATCAAATACTTATGTCATGCAATAAAATGCAAATTAATTTCTTAAAAAACATACAATGTGATTTTCTGGATTTTTTTTAAGATTCCGTCTCTCACAGTTGAATAATGCTTTGTAAGTAGGAAAACCTGCAAAATCCACAGTGTATCAAATACTTGTTCTCCCCACTGTATATTGTACCAATTAGGATTAAGTGCTTTGCTCAATGGCACATTGAACAATTTTTCACCCAGCTGGCTAAGGGATTCAAACCTGCAATTGTTTGGATAGTGGCCCAACACTCTTAACCGCTAGGCTACCTGGCTAGTCTAGGATGTCTTCTCATCACTGATGCCCAAAAGGTCACAAGGTACAGGGGAGCTGGATGAGTACCTTGCAGTGGGGAACCATCAGGGCCCTCTACACCCTCAGAGGGCCTATGGATAGATACAAATCTATGTGTATATATATAAATATATTTGTAATTTTGTTTTCATTGATTTAATATTTTTTTTGTCTTAATTGTAATGATCTTCATATTGAATTTCTTCAGTTCATGTTGGAAAAAGAAGGGTTAATATCCAAGAGAAAATCAGAAATATTATTTGGTAGTCTCCCGGTAGAAATAATCTAGCTGGGCTCAACGCTCATTGGCTAGGCACACAGGCTTTGAATAGAAGGCACCAGCCAACGCCATTGACATTGACTTCAATTAGAGCAGCATTTTGGAATGACAGTAGATTCAACCAATCACAAATTGTCTTGTAATAGGTGGGACAATTGTATGATGCCTAAGTATACGTCACTAATTCAGAGCTAATATCGAGCCTTATCTTTTTTTCTCACGCTTGAGACTAGCTAGCTGGCCTGCTCGGGCGATGGCAACTGCAGAGAGTAATCGAGGACGATGTGGTGGCTAAATTGTTAGCATCACCCTTTTCAAGACTAACTTTTAATGAAAAGTTAAATATTGTATAGAACGGGAGACCAACTCCTGCACTGCCTGATTTGGTGCAACAAGGAAAGAGTTTTGATAGGCATTTTCAAGTTAATAATTATGAGCTCTATCCGTGGATAGTTTACTCTTCAGCACCGACAATAGCCTAACCTGGACAACTGGTTTCAAAGATTTAGCCTGTTTGACAAAGTCAGCACTTTGACACCAAAACTCAACTTCACACCTGCGAGCTACAGTGAGTTTAAAAACATTTGGGGAAACAAGTGTAGACTTCCTTAACCTCTTGAAACTCCCCATCCCGGCGCAATGAGACACTTGCTCACAATGATAAAATCAGGCACAACAGGGAGATTCTAAAGCTCCTTATTCATACGGTTGTGTTTATGATGAGGGTAAAGAATCAGCTAATAAGGGAAACTACTTGGAAATACTGGAATTCTTGGCTGAGTATGACAGCACGTTAAACTGCCATTTGGCTACAACTATCATGTTCACAAGCACTTCCAGCAAAATCCAAAAGTACCTGATACACGCGGTCGCGAATGTAATGACAGACGTCATGAAGGAAGAATTGAAGAAAACACCCTTTGTAACCATCATGGTTGACGAGATGACAGACATCAGCAATGTAGCCCAAATGTCTTGTGTTGAGTTACACTACCGATGGTGTTATGAAGAAAAGGTTTTCAAATTTGAGGAGTATAAACAGGCAGAAGTGGTTTCAGCTCGAATTATCAGATTTTTAGAGGAGTGTGAATGCAAGGCCAAAGTTGTGGCGGTGGTACGATGGGACTGCAGTTATGGCCTCTGGTATAAACTGAGTACAAGTCAAGGTGAAGGAAACTATCCCGCAAGCTCTGTTCATTCATTGCTATACCCACACTGTTAATCTGGTGAAGTCACGAGGTGCTGGTAAACTAAAAGAATACAAGATTTTTTCTCTCATCTTGGTGGCCTAGCAGCATTTCTCAAGATCTGTCAAACGAACAAGACTACAGGATGAAATATGACAGTGAAGACTTCCCAGATTGGCACAAACATAATTGAACTTCCTCACGCTTAGTTTGCACTGTGTATGAAAAAGAGGCGGAACTCATTGGACTCTTTGAATACATAGTGGACCATCACGATGACTCTGATGAAGACACTGTTCACAGAACAGATGGATACATGAAGCACCTGACAAGCTTAGAGTTCTGCTTCCTGCCATCCGCATTCTACTCCATATTTACATACTCAAACGTGCTGTTTGGAATATTTCAGAACAGGGAGTTCGACATGCATTTCTGCTTGTCCAGCGTGGAAGACTTCTGCAACACCAGAGAGTTCCCAATATATAGAGAAACACCAAACTTTCCAACCCTGCATTCTCAAGTCTCGAGGAAAGCTATGGCCCTAATTTTGATTTGCCGCGGCTTAAAACAGAACTCCCCGGTATGTACTCAATGTCTAACTTAGAGCCCGGCTGATCTGCGCCACTTTCTCCAGCAGAAGAGACTAATTGATAGTATGCACTAATTGTATCTGCTTACCTGTCTAGTTTTGACTTTAGATCACTGGTTGTGTGGTAAATACAAAGGTAACGAAGTTGCAATTGGGTACATGACATTTTTTTGTATTGTTGCATGCTGGAGATTATTGAATACTGTCACGTTTTTTCAAAATCGAACCCAGAAGCAGACCAGGACAAGGAGAGTAGTAAGAAGGTGAGTATTTATTTACAAGTGAATGTGAATGGGTAGATATATCCAGGTGGCGTAGCGGGCAGCTGTGGTGAGTTGATGGGAGTAAATAGGTGGATCCAATGGGGTAGCGGAATCCTCCGACGACCAGGCGGGAATGGGGTAAATGATCCGGGTGAGTAACTGAAGACAGAACAAACGGCGGTAAGTTTAAGGCAAGCAATACGTAAAAAACAACAAAACAAATTCTATCCAACTTGAGGCTGATACTATGGCACAACATACTGTTCATGGCTAACAATCCGGCAGGGAATGGATGTCAGGTCCGGGCTTATGAAGAGGAGAGATGATGATCAGGACCAGGTGTGCAGATAGCTGATGGGATACAGGTGCGGGTAATCAGAACTCCCAACTGGCTACCTTGCCCGGCAACCAGACAGGGTGCGTTCCAGGACGCCGGAAAAAACACTCCAGGACAGAACACGGGCAAAAAAAACAGACTCAGGAAACGGGATTCGTGACAAATACAGCTCAATTGTTTTCTCTCTGACAGCTTAAACCGTCTGTGGTCTTGAAACAATGTGAGTAGTTGTGTGGTTGAATTTATTCCGACACCATTTGATTGACTGTTAATTTTGGCAAATGCGTTTTGAAACAACGCAACCGTATTTTCTTCTAACATGGTTCCTGCTATCGATATTTGCAACCATTGTGGCATGGCTTAGGACCATTTGACTGTGTCATCAAATAATTGCATCTCCTACATAGACTACCGTTCAAAAGTTTGGAGTCATGTAGAAATGTCCTTGTTTTGGAAAGAAAAGCAAAAATGTTGTCCATTAAAATAATATCAAATTGATCAGAAATACAGTGTAGACATTGTTAATGTTGTAAATGACTATTGTAGCTCGAAACAGCTTACTTTTTATGGAATATTTACATAGGCGTACAGAGGCCCATTATTAGCGACCATCACTCCTGTGTTCCAAATGCACGTTGTGTTAGCTAATCCAAGTTTAGCATTTTGAAAGGCTAATTGATCATTAGAAAACCCTTTTGCAATTATGTTAGCACAGCTAAACACTGTTGTCCTGATTAAATAAGCAATAGAACAGTCCTTCTTTTGGCTAGTTGAGTATCTGGAGCATTTGTGGGTTTCGATTACAGGCTCAAAATGGCCAGAAACAAATAACTTTCTTCTGAAACTCGTCAGTCTATTCTTGTTCTGTGAAATGAAGGCTATTCCATGCAAGAAATTGCCAAGAAACTGAACATGTTGTACAACGTTGTGTAGTACTCCCTTCACAGAACAGCACAAACTGGCTCTAACCAGAATATAAAAAGGAGTGGGAGGCCCCGGTGCACAACTGAGCAAGAGGAAAAGTACATTAGTGTCTAGTTTGAGAAACAGATGCCTCACAAGTCCTCAACTGGCAGCTTCATTAAATCGTACCCGCAAAACACGTCTCAATGTCATCAGGGAAGAGACGACTCTGGGATGCTGGCCTTCTATGCAGAGTTGCAAAGAAAAAGACATATCTCAGACTGGCAAATAAAAATAAAAGATTAAGATGGGCAAAAGAACACAGACACTGGACAGAGGAACTCTGCCTAGAATCCCAGCATCCCAGAGTCGCCTCTTCACTGTTGACGTTGATAACAATAACTCCTCGGGAAAGAACCAAAGGGAGTGACATACAGTTGAAGTCGGAAGTTTACATACACCTTAGCCAAATACATTTCAACTCAGTTTTTCACAATTCCTGACATTTAATCCCAGTAAAAATTCCCTGTCTTAGGTCAGTTAAGATCACCACTTTATTTTAAGAATGTGAATTGTCAGAATAATAGTAGAGAGAATGATTTATTTCAGCTTTTATTTATTTTATCACATTCCCAGTAGGTCAGAAGTGTACATACACTCAATTAGTATTTAGTAGCATTGCCTTTAAATTGTTTAACTTGGGTCAAACGTTGCGGTTCGCCTTCCACATTATCCTTCCACATGTGTGGTTTCATGGTACTATTGTTTGTACAGATGAACGTGGTACCTTCAGGCGTTTGGAAATTACTGCCAAGGATTAACCAGACTTGTGGAGGTCTACATTTTTTTCTGAGGTCTTGGTTGATTTATTTTGATTTTCCCATGACGTCCAGCAAAGGCAGGTACACCTCCAATTGACTCAAATGATGTCAATTAGCCTATCAGAGGCTTCTAAAGCCATGACATCATTTTGTGGAATTTTACAAGCTATTTAAAGGCACAGTCAACTTAGTGTATGTAAACTTCTAACCCACTGGAATTGTGATCCAGTGAATAATAAGTGAAATAATCTGTCTGTAAACAGATTGTTGGAAAAATGACTTGTGCCATGCACAAAGTAGATGTCCTAACCGACTTGCCAAAACTAGTTTGTTAACATGACATTTATGGCGTGGTTGAAAAACAAGTTTTAATGACTACAACCTAAGTGTATGTAAACTTCCGACTTCAACTGTATATAGGGAAGGTAATCAGGGATGTGGTGGAGTCCAGGTGAGTCTAATGACGTGCAGGTGCACGTAACGAATGTGACAGGTATGCGCCATAATGAGCAGCCTGATGACCTAGAAGCCGGAGAGGCAGCATAAGTGACATTGAGTAAAATTGCATTAAAGTAACAGTACTTCTACCTGAGTAGAATATTTCACACTTTTTCCAAAAGTTAGTTATCTATTTTTTTTTAAACGGAGAGTTTGAGATTTTGGCAATCAGATTAATTCAACTCAGATGAACCCATGTGCAGTACTTAGGATGTTGAAGGTAGTTTCTGGGACCATTGCTAACTACTGTTAGAGCAATGATTGTATCTCTACAGGAGCAGCTAAAAAAAAGGGCATAATTGCCAAAATCCCAAACTATCCCTTTAATTGTACCCGTCCCTGATAAATATATTAATACACTTAACTGAACAACCATATCTGGTTGAATCAGGTGTGCTCGTGCTGAGTTGGAACAAAAATGATGCAGTTCAGGGAAGTGATTGAGAAACATAGTTGGACTTGAGTTTTGGAAGTCAAATCCACCCTCCTGAAGCTGTCAAAAGGAGTTAGATAGGCCTGTCACAGGAATTTGATTGAAGGGATAAATTACAGAGGCATTTTAGAGAAAAACCTCTCTAAAACTGCACAATCTCTCTCCCTCTCTCTCTCCCTCTCTCTCCCCATCTCTCAAATTCTCCACCCTTTATCCTTCACTGGAATTCTTCTGCATTCTAAAATAGAAAGATGAATTACTTTTTCAATAGACATCAATAGACAGTAAATCAAGGATAGTTGAAATCACAGTGTTACATTATTTTTTGTTAAATTGACTCTACTGGAGTTATCTTAAACCTTGAGTGTGATACACTCCCGGGAGTTAGTGTTGATAACTGGAGTTCTATGGGACAGAGTACTTTTAACTCCATTAAGAGTAACCGAAGAGTTATATATGGAGTGATCCGCATATGTGGGGTTGTCCTCATTGTCAATATTTCCCAGCATGCTCTGTTGCAAATAGATGTTTCAAATAGGAGGGGCTTCCGTATGGCCACTCTACCATTGGTGTAGTGCTGTGGAGATGGTTGTCCTTCTGGAAGGTTCTTCCATCTCCACAGAGGAACTCTGGAGCTCTATCAGAGTGACAATCGGGTGGGGGTGGGGTTCCGGCTTTGGAGGGGTTCCGGTGCGCTGGGACAGCACTGACCCGACTCCTACTTCGAAGATGAAGGGAAGTGAGTAGTCAGGATGTGCCACGGGAGCAGTGGGGAAGCGTGTCTTCAGTGTCTCGAACGCTCTCTCCACCTCCGCCGTCCAACGAACCCGCCTGGGACCTTCTCTCATCAGGGAGATAAGATGCATGACCACCTTGCTGAAGCCCCAGACAAACCTCGGGAAAGAGGTTGGCGAACCTCAGGAATCGCTGGTCTGCTTTCACAGAGTTGGGGATAGGCCATGACCTGACTGCACTGACGCGTTGCTCCTCCATCTCCACTCCCTCCGTGGATATGAGGTAGCTCAAAAAGGACACGGACCGCTGGAAAAACAAACACTTCTCTTGTTTAGCATATAGATCATGCTCAAACAGTCTTCTCAGCACAGACCTGACTAACAAAACAGGCTGAATCAAGCTAGCCATCTTGATTACTTTCTTAGGTCATTCTCTCTGGCACCAAAAGTTTAAAAAGTGTTGATAGAGGACAGAATGCAGTTGGACCATCACATAATTGGCATATACAGTGGTTGCACCTTTAAAAGTTGCATCATACTGCAGCACACCTTATCTAATTGTCAGCCATTTTTTTATGTTAATGCAGGTTAGTGCTAGTTTGACCACAAGAGGGCATCTTTGAAAAGCATTTGATAGTCTTCCATATTGGCATTACCAGAGTATTTAATAAAACCTTTTTGTAATAACATAATACATGGGATGGATTTTTTTTTAAATGGCTTAATTAATTAGATTAATATTAAGCTGTTTCTATTCCGAGAAAAACGAAACCCTCAGGGTTACCGTTAGGATGGAATGGAAAAAATGACACTGTACAATGTGACAGTCAGGTGTAGGCTACAGCAAATGAGGATTGGAGGATTCTAAATTGTTTCCCTTCATTATACAAATTTGTTCCAATATTTCTGTAAATCAGTGATATGTATTCTCATGGATCCATAACTAAATCAACATCTGCATTTTGAAAGAATACCAAATGATGCTGAAATTCGTCAACCATTTTGAAAAGAAGGTCGACGACATCCGATCCTCGTTTGCTAAGTCAAACGACACCGCTGGTTCTGCTCACACTGCCCTACCCTGTGCCCTGACCTCTTTCTCCCCTCTCTCTCCAGATGAAATCTCGCTTCTTGTGACGGCCGGCCGCCCAACAACCTGCCCGCTCGACCCTATCCCCTCCTCTCTTCTCCAGACCATTTCAGGGGACCTTCTCCCTTACCTCACCTCGCTCATCAACTCATCCCTGACCGCTGGCTACGTCCCTTCCGTCTTCAAGAGAGCGAGAGTTGCACCCCTTCTGAAAAAACCTACACTCGATCCCTCCGATGTCAACAACTACAGACCAGTATCCCTTCTTTCTTTTCTCTCCAAAACTCTTGAACGTGCCGTCCTTGGCCAGCTCTCCCGCTATCTCTCTCAGAATGACCTTCTTGATCCAAATCAGTCAGGTTTCAAGACTAGTCATTCAACTGAGACTGCTCTTCTCTGCATCACGGAGGCGCTCCGCACTGCTAAAGCTAACTCTCTCTCCTCTGCTCTCATCCTTCTAGACCTATCGGCTGCCTTCGATACTGTGAACCATCAGATCCTCCTCTCCACCCTCTCCGAGTTGGGCATCTCCGGCGCGGCCCACGCTTGGATTGCGTCCTACCTGACAGGTCGCTCCTACCAGGTGGCGTGGCGAGAATCTGTCTCCTCGCCACGCGCTCTCACCACTGGTGTCCCCCAGGGCTCTGTTCTAGGCCCTCTCCTATTCTCGCTATACACCAAGTCACTTGGCTCTGTCATAACCTCACATGGTCTCTCCTATCATTGCTATGCAGACGACACACAATTAATCTTCTCCTTTCCCCCTTCTGATGACCAGGTGGCGAATCGCATCTCTGCATGTCTGGCAGACATATCAGTGTGGATGACGGATCACCACCTCAAGCTGAACCTCGGCAAGACGGAGCTGCTCTTCCTCCCGGGGAAGGACTGCCCGTTCCATGATCTCGCCATCACGGTTGACAACTCCATTGTGTCCTCCTCCCAGAGCGCTAAGAACCTTGGCGTGATCCTGGACAACACCCTGTCGTTCTCAACCAACATCATGGCGGTGGCCCGTTCCTGTAGGTTCATGCTCTACAACATCCGCAGAGTACGACCCTGCCTCACACAGGAAGCGGCGCAGGTCCTAATCCAGGCACTTGTCATCTCCCGTCTGGATTACTGCAACTCGCTGTTGGCTGGGCTCCCTGCCTGTGCCATTAAACCCCTACAACTCATCCAGAACGCCGCAGCCCGTCTGGTGTTCAACCTTCCCAAGTTCTCTCACGTCACCCCGCTCCTCCGCTCTCTCCACTGGCTTCCAGTTGAAGCTCGCATCCGCTACAAGACCATGGTGCTTGCCTACGGAGCTGTGAGGGGAACGGCACCGCAGTACCTCCAGGCTCTGATCAGGCCCTACACCCAAGCAAGGGCACTGCGTTCATCCACCTCTGGCCTGCTCGCCTCCCTACCATTGAGGAAGTACAGTTCCCGCTCAGCCCAGTCAAAACTGTTCGCTGCTCTGGCCCCCAATGGTGGAACAAACTCCCTCACGACGCCAGGACAGCGGAGTCAATCACCACCTTCCGGTGACACCTGAAACCCCACCTCTTCAAGAAATACCTAGGATAGGATAAGTAATCCTTCTCACCACCCCCCTTAATGATTTAGATGCACTATTGTAAAGTGGCTGTTCCACTGGATGTCAGAAGGTGAATTCACCAATTTGTAAGTCGCTCTGGATAAGAGCGTCTGCTAAATGACTTAAATGTAAATGTAAATTGTAGTAGGCTTTTGCTTCTAACTTAAATATGCTCTTTAAATAAATAATACCAACATCACTTTAACACTAGTGAGACTCATTTCGCCTATGGTAGGGTTACAGTATATCTACACATATTTTTTCAATGACGTGACTCTCCGCCAATAATTACATTTAGAGGATTGGAGGATTCTAAATTAATATCTAAGGGGCGTTTCCAGTTAGGATCTGTGTGAATATCTAAGGGGCTTTTATATCACTCTAAATTAATTAATAATAACATTAATAGCTTTGTTTAAAAAGTAACAATATTTTGGAGATTCCGTTTTCATTTAATCTAGAGTGAGCGAGAAAAAGACAATTCTTGAACATGGGGTGAGACATTCTCACTAATTTGTAAATAAAGCCAGTTTGTTATTATATATATTATATATAGAATTATTTACTTCTGGAGAAACCTAACTTGATAGTTTAGCAGACATCACTTGCTTATATTCACTCAACACATATCTTAAGAATATCATGGAATATAATTGAACATTTTAGTTTCTCCATGCTTGTCCCAGAACAGAGCGAAACGGTGCTGAAATTATGTCCACAGCGGGAAGGCTATATATAACCATTTTTTGGAGATGATTTAGTTTTCATAAAAACGACAGTGAGTGATTGTAATCTGAATGAAGGTGTCACACCCTGGCCTTAGTTATCTTTGTTTTCTTTATTATTTTGGTTAGGCCAGGGTGTGACCTGGGGGATTTATGTGTTTTGTCTGGTCTAGGAGTTTTTGTATGTCTACGGTTGCCTAGATTGGTTCTCAATTAGAGGCAGCTGTCTATCGTTGTCTCTCATTGGGAACCATATTTAGGCAGCCATATTCTGTGGCTACTTTGTGGGTGGATGTCTTCTGTCTTTGTGTCATTGCACCAGATAGGACTGTTTGGTTTTCACATTTGTTGTTTTGTATTTTGTAGTGTTCTCGTTAATCGTCTATATTAAAGATGTTGAACACTACTCCACGCTGCATTTTGGTCCTCCTCTCCTTCAGTGGAAGAAAACCGTTACAGAAGGCCAAAATAATATTTAGAAAGGCCAAAACAATATCCCTGCTAATTGCCCCAATGGCACTGTACAGTGTGACCATGTGTTTGAAATAGTATTTTCCAGTAAGCAACAGTTTGTTTACCTTCATTAGACAATTTTGTTCCAATATTTCTGTAATTCATTGATATTTATTCCCATAGTAATTAGTTATGGATACATAACTAAATAAACATTAGCATTTTGAAAAGTATTTTTATCATTATTTTATTAACGAAAGCATAAAGATCCTGATGAAGAAATACAGTACTGTACAGTATACAGTGGCTTGCGAAAGTATTCACTACCTTTTACATTTTTCCTATTTTGTTGCCTTACAACCTGGAATTAAAATAGATTTTTTGGGTGGGTTGTATCGTTTGATTTACACAACATGCCTACGAATTTGAAGATATTTTTTAATGAACAAGAAATGAGACAAGAAAATGGAAAACTTGAGAGTGCATAATTATTCACCCACCCACCCCTAAAGTCAATACTTTGTAGAGCCATCTTTTGCAGCTATTACAGCTGCAAGTCTCTTAGGGTATGTCTCTATAAGCTTGGCACATCTAGCCACTGGGATTCTTGCCCATTCTTCAAGGCAAAACTGCTCCAGCTCCTTCAAGTTGGATGGGTTCTGCTAGTGTACAGCAATATTTAAGTCATACCACAGATTCTCAATTGGATTGAGGTTTGGGCTTTGACTAGGCCAATCTAAGGCATTTAAATGTTCCCCTTAAACCACTCGAGTGTTGCTTTAGCAGTATGCTTAGAGTCATTGTCTTGCTGTTAAGGTGAACCTCTATCCCAACCTCAAATCTCTGGAATACTGAAACACGTTTCCCTCAAGAATAACCCTGTATTTAGCGCCATCCATCATTCCTTCAATTCTGACCAGTTACCCAGTCCCTGCCAATGAACAACATCCCCACAGCATGATGCTGCCATCACCATGGTCCATAGTCTGGACAACGCGATCCATCATGGCATCAAAGCAGGGACCGTGCATCAAAGCAGGGAGAGAGAAGCTGTTTTTCAGTCTATCTCAAGGCCATCAGACTGTTAAACAGCCACCACCAACATTAAGTGGCTGCTGCCAACATACTGACTCAACTCCAGCCACTTTAATAATGGAAATTGATGGAAATAGATGTAAAAAAATGTATCACTAGCCGCTTTAAACAATGCCACATAATATAATGTTTACATACCCTACATTACTCATCTCATATGTCTATGTATATACTGTACTCTATATCATCTACTGCATCTTGCCATCTTTATGTAATACATGTATCACTAGCTACATTATATTTCCATACCCTACATTACTCATCTCATATGTATATAGTGTACTCGATACCATCTACTGCATCTTGCCTATGCCATTCTGTATCATCACATATTCTTTATCCCTTTACACTTGTGTGTATTTTATTTTACCTTTATTTAACTAGGCAAGTCAGTTAAGAACAAATTCTTATTTTCAATGATGGCCTAGGAACAGTGGGTTAACTGCATGTTCAGGGGCAGAACGAAAGATTTGTACCTTGTCAGCTTGGGGATTTGAACTTGCAAACTTCTGGTTACAAGTCCAATGCTCTAACCACTAGGCTACCCTGCCTCCCCGTATAAGGTAGTAGTTGTGGAATTTTTAGGTTAGATTACTCGTTGGTGATTATTACATTGTCGTAACTAGAAGCACAAGCATTTAGCTACACTCGCATTAAAATCTGCTAACCATGTGTATGTGACAAATACAATTTGCTTTGAAATGAGATGATGTAGCATAGCCGCATGTTCCTGGACGCATTCCTGGACTTCTCTGACCGGGGTACCTGCCCCTGCTGACTCCATGGTAGGGGTAAGATTCTGTCACTGGATATCGAAGAGGCGAAGTCAGGTGCAGGAGAGCAGAGTGAAGTGAACAAGCACACACTTTATTCCGGTAAAATATCAAAAGCACAAACAACGTGCCCAAAACACGGCACATAGACAAATCTATGGTGCATAACAAAAACACCAACAGACAAAATACACGTAATACAAACAATCTTACACAAAGACATGATGGAGAACAGAGGAATACATACCTGCAGATTTGATTTGGGAATGAAAACCAGGTGTGCGGGGAACAAGACAAAACAAATGGATACATGACAAATGGAGTGGTGATGGCTAGAAATCCGGTGACATGGATTGCTGAACGTCGCCCGAACAAGGAGAGGAGCCGACTATGGCGGAAGTCGTGACAGATAATAATAATATAGCCTGCCAGGTGAGCAGGTGAAATGATTTGCTTAATTCCTAAACCAAAGCACCAGTGTATGAACAAAATTGTCATTCGTTGATTGTATCAAACAATGTATTGTGCCCTTTTACCAGTGCTTTTACACATTCATCAATTGTGTCTTCCCTTTATGGTTCGGCTCCACAGTCAATATAGCTTCAGGGCTTTGTGTGACCAAGCCCCACAAACAAATTGGTTGCACTGCACACAATTTTCATGGACCTTGTTTCGTGTGCACCTGCCGAATTGACATTGTGTCATATTTTTCCCGAGTTGGAGCTATGGTGCTTGGGGAAGAGGGAGAGTAGGACTTGTGGCTTGGCGGATGTAGCTTCTTTATTGGCGTTCATATGGTTCTCACATATGGTTCTCACATACCAGATCCCGTGGGATGCATGTTGCTAAGGATGCAAACACTCTTATTTCTTTTTCATCTGTACACCGTGAGTGTTGCTTTACCAATTTCCATCACTGATGTTGAGTAAACACTCCGCTAGTATGTTGTTTTGCACAGAGGGAGGCAGCTCCCACCTTTGTTTGTTCACTGTTCCGAGCAGGCTAGTCTTCTTTGCAATCAACTTGTCTAACAGGGAAATGTATGTGAAGAAGTTGTCCACGGTCAGATTTCTGCCTTTGCCTATGTAAGGCTCCATGAGTCTCAAAACCACAGTCTCAAACAGTTGCTCACCCGCTGGCCTGGTTTCATCTATCCCCAGATATGGAAAGACATTAAGCAAGTACTTGGTTTCGACATCGGCACCAACCAAAACTTAACTGAAGTCACATGCACCGTTATCAGTTTCTATTTGATTTCTAGCACCCACTCATCCATTGACAAATTTTAAATGTATTATGTTACTCAATTTTGCTTATAGTAGCCAGAGCAATGCCTCCGAGTGGTCATGAATGCATGGACAGTACGGATATTCTTGGAAAAAGTGCAATTTGGAAAAAGAGCTGCACCTACCTCTTGAATTTTTAATGTTTTTGACAAAGGAAAGTGTCATAGAAGCTGCAGAATATGCTCTTTTAGAATCTATATGGAAATCACAATGGTTTGCCTGCATGTGACTCTGAAGGAGGATTTGATAAAGCTATGCTCCTTTCCCTACATCTGTCATCTACAAGATGTGCCCATCTCTTCATGTACAATTTGAGAACTAATAGGCCTAATATTGTCACTCATCAGGTTATTGTCAATTTAATCTTGCCTATAGGCTAATTAATTATGTGTGAAATTCGTTTTGGTATAGTTTAGGTGTGGTTTCGATGGGCCGTCTGTGCAGGTTGACTGGCATCGTTTGTTTCCCCGCTCATCAACTTATATTGTCAAGGATATGTTTTACATCATTCTGAAGGTCTACTGCAACACATAGCATGTTTTTTTCCCTTTACAATACATTTGATTAGTAATAAGGTTTCACTAAATAGAACAGTCCTGTAACCGATTTATTTTACAAAGTTAAACATAAAAGAGAATGGTATCAACCTGCAAGGCGCTCGGTCAAATTACTAAAATTAGCTCCGATGCTAATAAATACGGAATATTTAAAATATCTTCACACGTAGAAGAGACTCTGGGTTTCTGTCATAATGGTCCATTTTGAATGAGGAAAAACAAGTATTACAGGGTTAGTTTGGTAAAACTAATCCCGTCCGAATCATACACTGGAAAAACGGATATGCTGGGCTAATAACTACATAACCAACGTTCTTTAGTAATTCTAGTCCCGTGAGAATAGGGAAAAACACAACTATGCCTGCTTATGGCGAGTTAGTTGTCAGCGGTCAAAGTCTGCAGTGCTGGGTCAGGACATGACTAGTGTATTTACAACCAGCCTCCAGTCTGACGCCTGATGCATCAACAGGGAACCAGGCACGATGAAGTACCAGGAGACAGGGAGCACTTTTCTCCTGCTTCCTCCACCAATCGTCTGTCCCAGCACTCAAGGTCCACACATTATTTTCTGGCCGTTGAGTGAATTTGATTAAGGACACAAAGGCACTCCAAATAAGCATGTATGTTCTGAAGTTAAGATGCACGCGCACACACACACACAAGCACACACAAACACACAGACACAAACAAACAAAAACACACACACAGACAGCAGTAGTGTCTGGGGGTAGAATTGTCTTGCCTCTAGTGTCATTAGTGTCTGGCCATTAGAATACAGTAGTGGCATAATTTGTGGTGATGTATTGTGTCTTGACACTTCGACTCCATAGTTTATAGATTGGGAAGGTGAAACAGGATACGTCTCCTGACGTGCGAGTGCTCCTCGCGTGTGTATGTGTGTGTGTGTGTTTAAAAACCGCTCTGTAATATACAGGAAATGGACCTCTTGTGTGACACTGTCCTGGAGTTATGGACTCAATATGTGATCATAAGACAAGTTATAACACCGTTACCAAGGGCATGGGTCTGGAGGGGTCATCGATCAGCCCAGCCAGCCCAGCAGACAGCCTCGTTTCTGGGGGAGTTTATGGGGCAGGACTGGTCCCCCATGGTTCCCTATCCCCAACCTCGCTGTTCTGATTAGTGACTGTAAAAATCGACTTTCTGTGTGGTGTGAGAATGATCCGTTCACATTCAGTGCATTAGGTTTTACGTCACTGTTAGACTGGCTAGATTTAGCATTTATAACTTCTCCCTGGGCTTGCATGACTGATGATGGCTTCTCCTAGGTGGCAGTGGGGACTTGATGTAGAGGCACTGTACTGAAAAAAAAGGTCTCAAATGGCACCCTATTCCCTAAATAGTGCACTACTTTTGATAATTGCCCTCCTGTATGAGATAATGCAATGTGGGATAGGGTGTAATTTCATTTGAGACTGCCTATGTCTCAAATTCAGATAAAAAAAATACATATTTGAATTTCACTTAAAATCCATTTACTACAATATTTTTTATCTTCATAAAAGAAGATTTCACACACTGATCTATTTCACCAGTCTTTGTGCTTGTCTCCACCCCCCATCAGGTGTTTTCCATCTTCCCCCATTATCCCCTTTGTATTTATACCTGCGTTTTCTGTTTGTCTGTTGCCAGTTCGTCTTGTCCAGTCAAGTCTTACCAGCCTGTTCCCGTGTTTCCTATGCTCTAGTTTTTCCTAGTCTCCCCAGTTCTGACCTTTCTGCCTGTCCTGACTCTGATTTGGATTACAACTCTTTGCCTGCCTTGACTTACCGTTTGCCTGACCCATGTACTATGGTAAACTCTGAGAATCGCACTATCCGCCTATCTCTGTCTGCATCTAGGTCTTACCCTGAGCCTCGATAAAAGAGCTAGATGAAGTGTTTACCTTTTGAAATAAATGACTATAGCATACCTCTGCAAAATTAGGTGGTGTTTTCCTACCAGGTATATTTTTTATTATCCTGTTCAGCAAACCTGTTTTATATTGGAGCTCAATAATATACTGTGTACACCACCTGGCCAAGTACCAAGCTGTATCCTTCATAGAATTTCACTTAATCACATATTTTTTTAAGCACTGCTTTCCTGAGGAGAGACAGCGTGAGACCAGACTGTGCATAACAATGCATGTGTCAAATCAAATCGCATTGGTCGCATAGACATTTTTAGCAAATGTTATTGCAAGTGTAGCGAAATGCTTGTGTTTCTATCTCCGACAGTGCCGTAATATCTCACAAGTAATATCTAACAATTTCACAACATATACCCAATACACACAAATCTAAGTAAAGGAATGGAATTAAGAATATTGACGAGCAATGTCAGAGTGCATAGACTAAAATACAGTAGAATAGAATACAGTATATTCATATGAGATGAGTAATGCAAGATAGTTTTCCATTTATTAAAGTGGACAGTGATTTCAAGTCTATGTACATAGGCAGCAGCCTCATGTGTGGTTGTGGGTGTGTGTGCATATGTATTTTTGCAGCAAGTTAATAGCATGGGGTTCACATTTCTTGGAGAAAAAAATAAACAAAAACAGAAACACAGCTTGACTTAATTCTATCACAATATGTTCAACATTTAGGTTTTTCTCCCTGCATTAAAGCCTACTTAAATATTGCATCTAATGCCATGAAAACAAACTAATGCCCACCCCTGGACTGATGCCAGTGTTTTCCCTGAATCTCTGTCACTCTCTATTTTCCTATCCCACTCTCCCTTTTACCCTGCACTCACTCCCTCACTCAATCCATACATCCTTCCCCCAGTCATTGTTTCTGGGTATAATATTCAGAAGAACCATTAGTGATAATCTTATTCTCTCTGTGCCATATGATTAACATGACTGACCAAGATTATTTGGTCTGGTATACACTCAGCAGCCAGTTTATTAGGTACACCCATCTAGTAAAGAAAGAAGACAGTACTGTGCAGCCGTCTTCATCGACCAAGGTTTTCGACTCTGTCAATCATCATATTCTTATCGGCAGACTCAGTAGCCTCGGTTTTTCTAATGACTGCCATGCCTGGTTCACCAACTATATATATCCCATTTAGCAGACGCTTTTGTCCAAAGCGACTTACAAGTCGGCTGGGGCCACTACTTTTACATATGGGTGGCCCCAGCGGGAATCGAACCCACGACGCTTGGCGTTGCAAGCGCCATGCTCTACCGACTGAGCCACACAGGACTACTTTGCAGACAGAGTTCAGTATGTGAAATCGGAGGGCATGTTGTCCGGTCCTCTGGCAGTCTCTATGGGGATGCCACAGGGTTCAATTCTCGGGTCGACTCTTTTCTCTGTATATATCAATGATGCTGCTCTCGCTGCGGGTGATTCCCTGATCCACCTCTACGCAGACGACACCATTCTGTATACTTCCTGCACTTCCTTGTGCTATCTAACCTCCAAACAAGCTTCAATGCCATACAACACTCCTTTCGTGGCCTTTAACTGCTCTTAAACGCTAGTAAAACAAATGCATGCTCTTCAACCGTTCGCTGCCTGCACCCGCATGTCCGACTAGCATCATCGACCTAGAATATGTGGACATCTATAAGTACCTAGGTGTAAACTCTCCTTCCAGACTCGTATCAAACATCTCCAATCTAAAATCAAATCTAGAGTCGGATTTCTATTCCGCAACAAAGCCTCCTTCACTCACGCCGCCAAATTTACCCTAGTAAAACTGAATATCCTACCGATCCTCGACTTCAGCAATGTATTCTACAAAATAGCTTCCAATACTCTACTCAGCAAACTGGATGCAGTTTATCACAGTGCCATCCATTTTGTTACTAAAGCACCTTATACCACCCACCACGGTTGGCCCTCGCTACATATTTGTCGCCAGACCCACTGGCTCCAGGTCATCTACAAGTCAATGCTAGGTAAAGCTCTGCTTTATCTCAGTTCACTGGTCACCATGGCAACGCCCACCCGTAGCACACGCTCCAGCAGGTGTATCTCTCTGATCATCCCTAAAGCCAATACCTCATTTGGCCGCCTTTCGTTCCAGTTTTCTGCTGCCTGTGACTGGAACGAATTGCAAAAATCGCTGAACTTGGAGACTTTTATCTCCCTCACCAACTTCAAACATCTGCTATCTGAGCAGCTAACTGATCACTGCAGCTGTACATAGTCTATCGGTAAATAGCCCACCCAATTTTACCTACCTCATCCACATACTGTTTATGTTTATTTACTTTTCTGCTCTTTTGCACACCAGTATCTCTACCTGTACATGACCATCTGATCATTTATCACTCCAGTGTTAATCTGCAAAATTGTAATTATTCGCCTACCTCCTCATGCCTTTTGCACACAATGTATATAGATTCTCTTTTTTCTCTAATGTGTTATTGACTTGTTAATTGTTTACTCCATGTGTAACTCTGTGTTGTCTGTTCACACTGCTATGCTTTATCTTGGCCAGGTCGCAGTTGTAAATGAGAACTTGTTCTCAACTAGCCTACCTGGTTAAATAAAGGTGAAATAAAAAACATAGTACCCCTTTGCCCCAGTACAGCCTGAATTCTTCGGGTCATGGAAACTTTGCTCAATTGGGATCAAGGGACCTAAAGTGTTCCAGGAAAACATTCCCCACACCATTACACCACCACCATCAGCCTGTACCGTTGACACGAGGCAGGATGGGTCCATGGACTCATGCTGCTTGTGCCAAATCCTGACTCTGGTATCAGCATGATGCAACAGGAACCGGGATCCGTTGAGTGCGAATCCCGTGGGGTCATCTGCTGCATTAGCCCATCCACGACAAGGACCGATGAGTTGTGCATTCCGAAGTGCCGTTCCGTACACCACTGTTGTATTGTGCCACCATTTGCCTGTTTGTGGCCCACCTGTTAACTTACACGATTCTTGCCGTTCTCCTTCGACCTCTCATCAACGAGCTGTTTTTGCCCAAAGGACTGTCGCTGACTGGATGTTTTTTGTTTGTCACACCATTCTCAATAAACCTGATGCACAATGTTGTGCATGAAAAGCCCAGGAGGCCGGACATTTCTGAGATTCTGGAAAGTCACTTAGGTCACTCGTTTTGCCCATTATAAATTTCAATCAAACATGAACTAAATGTCTCGAGTAACTGAATGCCTCGATGCCTGTCTGCCTGCTTTATATCGCAAGCCATGGCCATGTGGCTCACTGTCTGAAGGAGTGAACCATTTTCGTGAATGCTGAGGTGGACCTAGTAAACTGGCCACAGAGTGTTTATCACCCAGAGATTACTCTACAGCCTCCCTGGATGCCATAATGTCTGTTTTAGGATGACCCCGTCCAGAACCAACTCCTTGACGCAAACCCAAAAGCCACTTAGATCTGAAATAATTGGATAGGTATTACAATATGGCAAAAATAAATCAACAGCCAATTGGAAGGTAAGATTTATCCACTACAATATTGCTTATACCTATCCTAGTCTGATGTGGCTTTAGTTTGAGATTCTGGGCTGTGAGCCAAATGGAATCGAAGGAGGTTATCAGGCGGTCTCTTTGGGACACTCAACAGGTTGTCTGCATGAAAATAGGATTTTCACGCAATCCCTACTCTACTAATCAATTGCTCCCTATGCTGCTCGGTCGGTGTGCACGTGTGTGTGTGCACATGCATGTGTGTGTGTGTGTTTGTGTGGAGTGCCGAGTGTGTTAGTATCCCATTGACTCAATGTCCCGGCAGTCTATAAATATGACGATAACTGTTATCCTTTCAACTATGTCCCTCCGGCCTCACCTCTCCTCTCCCCTCTGCAGAGGTAATATCCTCACTAATGTCTGTGTGCTCTGCCATCCGATGGGACAGTGATTCAAATGTGATTATTGGTGCAGTGTATTTTTATTTTGTGGCATGTCTGCAGGCTAACAGGTCTTCAGTTTGGAGGCTGCCTTGCTGGTCGGTCCCATTGGGGGTAAGAGTCACAGGGGAATAGTGAGCTTGAGGCCTGGAAAAGTGCTGCTCAGATTTTTATCCCTGTTAAGACTTCTTCAGGCTAGGGTCCTTTTTTCTCCATTTCTGCCTGAGTGACGTGCCCAAAGTAAACTGCCTGTTGCTCAGGCCCTGAAGCCAGGATATGCATACAATTGGTACCATTGGGAAGAAGACTGCTTTGCAGTTTGTAGAAATGTTCAAATAATGTAGGAGACTATAACACAATAGATATGGTAGGAGAAAATCCAAAGGTAAACCAACTGGAATTGTTGTATTTTTTTGAGAGCCTATGATCTTACAATGGAAAGTAGAGGGAAAAAAATGAAATCTAGCTCCCAGTATGCAATTCCTATGGCACTCAATGTTCTAGTTTTCAGGCTTATTCCTTCAAAATGCGTAAGAATAATGTTTTTCTACAGGGACACAGTCTTGGAAATTTGTGTGTGCGCACGCCATAAAGACAATGCGCACCTGCTAATATTGGTTTTCTATTGAACATATTTCTTTCCGTTTGAAATATTATAGTTTGATTACATTTTAGGGTACCTGAGGATTAAATAGAAACATATTTTAACTTTTTGAAACAGTTTAGGGGTAGATTTTCATATTCCTATCTTGGCATGTTGAACGAGTGAATTACTCAAATCAATGGCGCCAACTAAACTGACTTATTGGGACACAAAGACGGATTTTATCTAACAAAACTACACTAATGTTATAGCTGGGATCCTTTGGATGACAAATCAGAGGAAGATTTTCAAAAAGTAAGTGAATATTTCATCTCTGTTTGAATTTATGAAACCTGTGTCAGTGGAAAAATATTTTGATGTGGGGCGCCGTTCTCAAACAATCGCATGGCATATTATTTTTATGACCCCCCAGGTCACCGGAAGGTGTCCCGCTAGCGTTACCCCTATCCCAGAGAGGTTCCAGGTAGGCTAGTTGAGAACAAGTTCTCATTTACAACTGCGACCTGGCCAAGATACACAAACAACAACAAAGAGTTACACATGGAATAAACAAACACAAAGTCAAAAATACGATAGAAAAAGTCTATATACAGTGTGTGCAAATGAGGTAGGATAAGGGAGGTAAGGCAATAAATAGGCCATAGTGGAGAAATAATTACAATATATCAATTAAACACTGGAGTTATAGATGTGCAGAAGATGAATGTGCAAGTAGAGATACTGGGGTGCAAAGGAGCAAAATAAATAAATAACAGTATGGGGATGAGGTAGTTGGATGGGCTATTTACAGATGGGCTATGTACAGGTGCAGTGTTCTGTGAGCTGCTCTGACAGCTGGTGCTTAAAGTTAGTGAGGGAGATATAAGTCTCCAGCTTCAGTGATTTTTGCAGTTCGTTCCAGTCTTTGGCAGCAGGGAACTGGAAAGAAAGGTGGCCAAAGGAGGAATTGGCTTTGGAGGTGACCAGTGAAATATACTTGCTGGAGCTTGTGCTATGGTGACCAGTGAGCTGAGACATGGCGCTGACCCGGATCCAGTGTGTTTGGCGACAAATATGATGCAAGGGCCTGCCAACGAGAGCATACAGGTCGCTGTGGTGGGTAGTATATGGGGCTTTGGTGACAAAACAGATGGCACTGTGACAGACTGCATCCAATTTGTTGAGTAGAGTGTTGGAGGCTATTTTGTAAATGACATCGCCAAAGTCAAGGATCGGTAGGAGAGTCAGTTTTACGAGGGTATGTTTGGACACATGAGTGAAGGAGGCTTTGTTGTGAAATAGGAAGCTGATTCTAGATTTAATTTTGGATTTGAGATGCTAAATGTGAGTCTGGAAGGAGAGTTTACAGTCTAACCAGACACCTAGGCATTTGTAGTCCACACAGTCAGAACCGTCCAGAGTAGTGATGCTGGACGGGTGGGCAGGTGCGGGAGTGATCGGTTGAAGAGCATGTATTTAGTTTTATTTGCTTTTAAGAGCAGTTGGAGGCCACAGAAGGAGAGATGTATGGCAATGAAGCTTGTCTGGAGGTTAGTTAAAAGAGTGTCCAAAGAAGGGCCAGACGTATACAGAGTGGTGTTATCTTCATAGAGGTGGATCAGAGACTCACCAGCAGCAAGAGCAACATCATTGATGTATATAGAGAAAAGAGTCGGCCCGAGAATTGAACGCTGTGGCACCCCATAGAGACTGCCAGAGGTCCGGACAACAGGCCCTCTGATTTGACACACTGAACTCTGTCTGAGAAGCAGTTGGTGAACCAGGCGAGGCAGTCATTTGAGAAAGCAAGGCTGTTGAGTCTGCCAATAAGAATGTGGTGATTGACAGAGTTGAAAGCATTGGCCAGGTCGATGAATATAGCTGCACAGTATTGTCTCTTATCGATGGTGGTTATGATATCGTTTAGGACCTTGAGCGTGGCTGAGGTGCACCTTTGACCAGCTCTGATACCAGATTGCACAGCAATTCGAAATGGTCTGTGATCTGTTTGTTAACTTGGCTTTCGAAGACCTTAGAAAGGCAGCGTAGAACAGATAAAGATCTGTAGCAGTTTGGGTCTAGAGTGTCTCCCTCCCCCTTTGAAGAGGGGGACGACTGCGGCAGTTTTCCAGTCTTTGGGGATCTCAGAAGATACGACAGAGGGGTTGAACAGGCTAGTAATAGGGGTTGCAACAATTTCAGCTGATAATTTTAGAAAGAGAGGGTCCAGATTGTCTAGCCCAGCTGATTTGTAGGGGTCCAGATTTTGCAGCTCTTTCAGAACATCAGCTATCTGGAATTGGGTGAAGGAGAAATGGGGGAGGCTTGGGCAAGTTGCTGTGGGGGGTGCCGGGCTGTTGACCTGGGTAGGGATAGCCAGATGGAAAGTGTGGCCAGCTGTAGAAAAATGCTTCTTGAAATTCTCAATTATCGTGGATTTATCGGTGGTGACAGTGTTTCCTAGCCTCAGTGCAGTGGGCAGCTGGGAGTGCTCTTATTCTCCATGGACTTTACAGTGTCCCAGAACTTTGAGTTTGTGCTACAGGATTAAAATTTCTGTTTGAAAAAGCAAGCCTTTGCTTTCCTATATGCCTGTGCAGTACGTCACAGGATGTTTTTGTGCTGGTCAAGGGCAGTCAGGTTTGGAGTGAACCAAGGGCTATATCTGTTCTTAGTTCTACATTTTTTTGAATGGGGCATGCTTATTTAGGATGGTGAGGAAAGCACTTTTAAAGAATAACCAGGCATCCTCTACTGACAGAATGAGGTCAATATCCTTCCAGGATATTCTAGCCATGTTGATTATAAAGGCCTGCTCGCTGAAGTGCTTTAGGGAGCGTTTGACAGTGATGAGGGGTGGTCGTTTGACCAAGGACTCATAACAGACGCAGGCAATGAGCCAGTGATCGCTGAGATCCTGGTTGAAGACAGCAGAGGTGTATTTAGAGGGCAGGTTGGTCAGGATGATATCTATGAGGGTGCCAGTGTTTACGGATTTAGGGATGTACCTGGTAGGTTCCTTGATAATTTGTGTGAGATTGAGGGCATCTATCTTAGATGTACAAGGAGAGGTTGAAAATGTCAGTGAAGAACTTGGTAAGGGATTACCCCCCTGAAATGGCAAGCGCGCTCCACTGTAAATTTTCATTTTGCAAATGGACATAAAGTCAAAATTCGAAAATTTGTTCGAAAATGTATCACCCACTTAAAAAGTGCTTTCTGGACTGTTTTTTGAATTTCTTTCGATTTTGTTTGTCAAATATACATGTATAAGACCTGTATGAACATACCTTTGTCGTATTTTATTGTCATATTTTTTTACTTGTCCATAAGGCATTTGTTTTGTCCATTTGCAATATAATATCATAGGAAGTCAAAAGTCAGTGAACCATTGCCAAATGCCTAAGAAATGTCCAAATTCATTATGAAAGTATTGAAAGTGCCAAATCAGGGTGATATGTCCATTTGCAATACGATATCATAGGAAATCAAAAGTTGAAGTCAAAAGTCAGTGAACCATTGCCAAATGCCATAAGAAATGTCCAAATGCAATATGAAAGTATTGAAAGTGCCATATCAGGATGTTATGTCCATTTGCCATATATGATCATAGCAAGTCAGCTTCCGAACCCGAAAGTCAGTAAACCATGTCCAAATGGCATTTATACTGCCCAAATGATATATCTCACTATGTTAAGCCCTGAATCAACCTAGGTCTATTTGTCATGTATGATGAGAGATAAGTGGGACAATTTTTTGATTAACGTCCAAAATGACCAGGGGCGCCCCCTATTGGGCGCCCCCCAACAGCGCCCCCTAATCTTAACCTTTAATAATAATTAAGCTTTTGCAATAGCATTTTGACTTTCAACAGTTCAGTATCACTAATGAAAAGTTGAGAGTTCCCAACATAATGGCAAATGGGATCCTTTATAGCAAAGATCCACCCCCCCTAGACGACATGACAAACCACAGGTCTTAGGAACTTACACAAAGAAAGACTTTACTTCAGAGAGGAGAATATTGATTTGATTTGATTTGATTTTCGAATTGAGTATCCCCTAGCCAGACAGAGTTGGCTATAAATTATCGTTCAGTTTGGTCTCCTAAACAAAGCTCTTATCTCGTCCTTGGTACAAAATGGTACCAAAACATTACCCCCACCCTATGATATATCAAATTGTCATTTAGATAAAACCAATTCTAAATACAACCAATCCTGGACAAGCTCACGAAGAGGAGAGTGAGGCTATAGGTCAAGATTGGAGCAACAAAAGAGGGAGCATAGAATGATTCCAGACACTGCCATCCTCCTCTCCCCGATGGGAAAAGTAGGGAGTGACTGGCACACAGACACAGTGGAGCAAAAGATATGTTTACACATGATGACACCTTGACCTTTCCCCTCTCTGCGGCCCAAGCAACTTAGTCCTGACAGAGAACAGATAACTGCCAATGGCCACCACTATAGTACAACAAAATACATTTTTATGAGAAATAACTCATAAGCATATCATGAAAATAAAACATCCTATCTATTGTTACCCAACTAATTCTGATTAATCCCCAACAAGCCTTGTGAATGTTGACCTGTCGAAAGTTTTTACTCACATCAGGTGTGGAGAGCATGATCACACAGTCTTCCGGTACAGATGGTGCTCTCATGCATGTTTCAGTGTTATTTGCCTCAAAGCGAGCATATAAGTAGTTTAGCTCGTCTGGTAGGCTCATGTCTTGGGCAGGTCTCGGCTGTGTTTCCCTTTGTAGTCTGTAATGGTTTGCAAGCCCAGCGTCAGAGCCGGTGTAGTACGACTCGATCTTAGTCCTGTATTGACGCTTTGCCTGTTTGACGGTTCGTCAGAGGGCATAGCAGGATTTCTTACAAGCTTCCCGGTTAGAGTCCTGCTCCTTGAAAGCTCTATCCTTTAGCTCAGTGCGGATGCTGCCTGTAATACATGGCTCTGGTTGGGGTATGAATGTACGGTCACTGTGGGGACGACGTCATCGATGCACTTATTGATGAAGCCAATGACAGATGTGGTGTACTGCTCAATGACATTGGAGGAATCCCGGAACATTTTCCAGTCTGTGCTAGCAAAACAGTAATGTAGCTTGCATCTGCTTCATCTGACCACGTTTTTGTTGATCGAGTCACTGGTGCTTCCCGCTTTAATATTTTGCTTCTAAGCAGGAATCAGGAGGATGGAATTATGGTCAGATTTGCCAAACGGAGGGCGAGGGAGAGCTTTGATGTGTCTCTGTGTGTGGAGTATAGATGGTCCAGAGTTCTAATCCCTCTGGTTGCACGTTTAACATGCTGATATAAAATTGGTAAACTGATTTAAGTTTCCCTCCATTAAAGTCCCCAGCTACTAGGAGCGCCGCCTCTGGGTGAGCATTTTCTAGTTTGCTTATGGCGGAATACAGCTCATTCAAAGCGATCTAGCTATCCTCTGACTGAGGTGGTATGTAAACATCTACGAAGAATACAGATGAGAACTCTCTAGGTAGGTAGTGTGTCCTACAGCTTACCAGCTATCCTCTGACTGAGGTGGTATGTAAACATCTACGAAGAATACAGATGAGAACTCTCTAGGTAGGTAGTGTGTCCTACAGCTTACCAGCTATCCTCTGACTGAGGTGGTATGTAAACATCTACGAAGAATACAGATGAGAACTCTCTAGGTAGGTAGTGTGTCCTACAGCTTATCATGATATACTCAACCTCAGGCGAGCAATAGCTTGAGACTTAGATATTGTGCACCAGCTGTTATTTATAAAAATACATAGTCCGCCACCCCTTGTCTTACCAGACGCCGCTGTTCTATCCTGACAGTACATCGTATAACCAGCCATCTGTATGTTGATGTTGATATTGTTGTCGTTCAGCCACGACTCCTTGAAGCATAAGATGTTACAGTTTTTAATGTCCCATTGGAGGTTAATCTTCCCTGTAACTCGTTGATTTTATTGTCCAAAGATTGCATGTTTGCTAGCAGAATTGAGGGAAGTGGGGGTTTATTTGATCGCCTCTGAATTCTCAGAAGGCAGCCCGCTCTCCGGCCTCTCTTTTTCTGCCTCCTCTTCACACAGATCACTGTGGTCGGGGCCTGTTTCCGAGGGAGCCGTATATTCTCCGCCTTGGGCTCGTCAGAGTTATGAAAGAAGAAAAATTATTCTGCTAGTCCGTGGTGAGTTATCGCAGTCCTGATGTCTAGAAGTTATTATAGGTCATTATGTACAAAATTAGTAAAAAAATAAGTTACAAACAACGCAGATAAATAAACAAAAAAAACACAATCGGTTGGGGGCAAGTAAAACATCTGCCTTCTGGTCCTTGTTTTCTTTCAAAAACAAGGACATTTCTAAGTGACCCTAAACTTTTTAACGCGAGTGCATGTATATGAAAACCAGCTGCTGGAACAAAGCGAGAGTGGAGGTTGTTGTCCATTTTGTCTTAAAACTATTCTGGTCTTGGTGCTGCTATTTTTTTGTTGCTAAAATGATATTAAATTGAGTAAATATCGAGTTCACAGAAAAATGCTTAAAGTGGAATTTCACCCTGGGGGAATCTGGCCTTGTTTAAATAATTTCTGAGTCATTACCAGGACAGTGAGATGTATTTCACACATAATTATCTAGGAGAAAGGCAGGTCAGGGCTTTGAGCTCTGAATGATACACCATATGATTGCCAGCAGCATACCACCATGCATACCACTGCTGGTTTGCTTCTGAAGCTAAGCAGGGTTGGTCCTGGATGGGATACCAGATGCTGCTGGAAGTGGTGTTCGAGGGCCAGTAGGAGACACTCTTTCCTCTGGTCTAAAAAAATGAATGCCCTAGGGCAGTGATTGGGGACACTGCCCTGTGTAGGATGCCGTCTTTCGGCTTGGACGTTTAACGGATGTCCTGACTCTCCGAGGTCATTAAAGATCCCATGGCACTTATCATAAGAGTAGGGGTGTTAACCCCGGTGTCCTGGCTAAATTCCCAATCTGTCCCCCGAACCATCACGGTCACCTAATAATAACCAGTTTATAATTGGCTCATTCATCCCCCTCCTCTCCCCTGTAATTGCATCCCCCTCCTCTCCCCCGTTGCTGCAAATGAGAATGTGTTCTCGGTCAACTTACCTGGTAAAATAATGGAAATATAAAATGTAAAAAAAGATGGCTTCTGGTGTATTGATGGAGGGGGGGGGAATCTAAATCTAGTAGTCCTGCTTTGTGACATTTCCTGAAGGCTCTGTGCTATACTGATTGTACTACACGTTGTTTGTGGTTGTAGATATGGTTGTCCTTGTTCGTTAGAGCCATTGGACGTCTTTCAGCGATGTTCCTTTTGGCGGATTCATTGCTATATATACAAGAAGACACATTCTTTCCAGTCTCTGAAAGACTACAACTTCTGTTGGGTGGTGCTTCATGCTCTTGCCTCCATCCTTCCCCCAATGTGAGCTTTTTTGAAAAGGAGGCGGACACGAACAATCCTTTGGGGAAAACTGAAAGAGCTGACCAGATACAATGGCTGGCAAGTGATTCCTCTTATTAACACCAATTTGAAGATGGAGCATCTAAACTCACATGTAGAAACATATTCTCACTGTCAACTGCATTTATTTTCAGCAAACTTAACATGTGTAAATATTTGTATGAACATAACAAGATTCAACAACTGAGATGTGAACTGAACATGTTCCACAGACATTTGACTAACAGAAATGGAATAATGTTTCCCTGAACAAAGGGGGGGTCAAAAGTAACAGTCAGTATCTGGTGTGGCCACCAGCTGCATTAAGTACTGCAGTGCATCTCCTCCTCATGGACTGCACATTCATGTCTTGCAGGAAATCACGCACAGAACGAGCATTATGGCTGGAGGCATTGTCATGCTGGCGGGTCATGTCAGGATGAGCCTGTAGGAAGGGTACCACATGAGGGAGGAGGATGTCTTCCCTGTAACGCACAGCGTTGAGATTTGCCTGCAAGCTCAGTCCGATGATGCTGTGACACACTGCCCCAGACCATGACGGACCCTCCACCTCCAAATCGATCCCGCTCCAGAGTACAGGCCTCGGTGTAACGCTCATTCCTTTGATGATAAACGCGAATCCGACCATCACCCCCAGTGAGGCAAAACCGCAACCCGTCAGTGAAGAGAACTTTTTGACAGTCCTGTCTGGTCCAACGATGTTGGGTTTGTGCCCATAGGCAACGTTGTTGCCAGTGATGTCTGGTGAGAACCTGCCTTACAACAGGCCTACAAGCCCTCAGTCCAGCCTCTCTCAGCCTATTGCAGACATTCTGAGCACTGATGGAGGGATTGTGCATACCCGGTGTAACTCGGGCAGTTGTTGTCGCCATCCTGTACCTATCCCGCAAGTGTGATGTTCGGATGTACCGATCCTGTGCAGGTGTTATTACACGTGGTCTGCCACTGCGAGGATGATCAGCTGTCCGTCCTGTCTCCCTGTAGCGCTGTCTTAGTCTCACAGTACAGACATTGCAATTTATTGCCCTGGCCACATCTGCAGTCCTCATGCCTTCTTGCAGCATGCCTAAGGCACATTCACGCAGATGAGCAGGGACCCTGGGCATCTTTCTTTTGGTGTTTTTCAGAGTCAGTAGAAAGGCCTGTTTTTTATCCTTTATCTTAACTGTGACCTTAATTGCCTACTTTCTGTGAGGTGTTAGTGTCTTAACGACCGTTCTACAGGTGCATGTTCACTAATTGTGTATGGTTCATTGAACAGGCATGGGAAACAGTGTTTAAAGCCTTTGCAATGAAGATCTGTGTAGTTATTTGGATTTTTATGAACGTCCTTCGAAAGACAGTGTCCTGAAAAAGGGACGTTTCATTTTTTGCTGAGTTTCTTAGCTACATGATGACATTCAACCTTACATGTTTCAACCGGAAAATATAGTGAAGAGTATTCGAAACAAAGAGTTGTATTTAGCTAACGTTAGAAACTCAGTTACAGCCGAAACTAGCACCAAGAGGGCAGATCACATATACAGTGCCTAGCTAAGTAAGTCATTTTTCCTATAAGATGTCGGCAAATATCGTTGGATAAATCACATTATCTGCTGTAACAATCTGTAACTACTAATCTCTGCACTTGTGTGTCTCTACACCTGAGACACACTCGGACACACTGAACTGTACTACACTGTTCATATAATTTTTGTTTGTGTGTTACTTTTACCATACAACGTTGTTATTGAATACACAGTTCTCCTGAGTTAGCATTAAATAATGTACAATCGCCTGTATTTTAGATTTTGACAAATCCACAACCATTATTTGGATATTTGAATGTCTGTCATCTGTTTGATGCTACCCCTGTATAGCTTATATAAATATGTTCTGTGATTCCATAAGGTCTAGTTAAATTTAGAAGATAAATAGAAAAAATCCATATTTATTTTATGGTGTTTCTACATCAGGGCTCTCCAACCCTGTTCCTGGAGAGCTACTATCCTGTAGGTTTTCACTCCAACCGTAATCTACAGTAGCACCCCTGATTCAAATAATTAGCTTATTGATAAGCTTAACCATGTTAGTTACAACTGGGGTTGGAGCAAAACATTCCAGGAGGGTAGCTCTCCAGGAAGAGGGATAGAGACCTGTTCTACATGATCTTAAGCTGAGCAGCCATAGTCCTTTATCCGTCTTCAGTACCCTGGCGATGGTGGGCTGGGGAAGCTGAGACTCTTTGTGCTTATGGCGATGGGCCGCTCTGCAGTGAACGGCCAGTTGTATAAGATTCTGACTGTAGTGGTGTAGAGCTTCTTAACCACCAACTGTTTGGTCCTCTTGCAGAAGATTTGCTGGTACTACACGTCTCCTGGAAAGACATGGTTGTGGTGTTAGCATTTTACACTTCTGATGGAAGAGACGAAGGGCAACACACCTTTGTTGGTATCAAATGAATGGGATTGGCTAACGTATTGCTTAGGGACAGTGTAGGAGCTGCTTTTGAGAGGAAAGATCAGTCAACAAAGTGAATGGGCTGGGGGTTAACTTCTTGCGTCGAGCAATCCCGGATCCAGGATTCTATTCATAGCCTCAAGCTCATTAGCATAACGCAACGTTAACTATTCATGAAAATCGCAAATGAAATTAAATAAATATATCTGCTCTCAAGCTTAGACTTTTGTTAACAACACTGTCATCTCAGATTTTCTAAATATGCTTTTCAACCATAGCTAAACAAGCATTTGTGTAAGAGTGTTGATAGCTAGCATAGCTATAAGCCTAGAATTCAGCCAGCAAGATATTCACAAAAACAAGAAAATCATTCAAATAAAATCATTTACCTTTGAAGAACTTCAGATGTTTTCAATGAGGAGACTCTCAGTTAGATAGCAAATGTTCAGTTTTTCAAAAAAATGTTATTTGTGTAGGACAAATCGCTCCGTTTTGTTCACGTTTGGCTATGAAAAAAAACCTGTATCCAGTTATAGCCTCAAGCTCATTAGCATAACGTAACGTTAACTATTTATAAAAATCGCAAATGAAATGAAATGAATGTGCTAGCTCTCAAGCTTAGCCTTTTGTTAACAACACTGTCATCTCAGATTTTCAAAATATGCTTTTGAACCATAGCAAAACAATCATTTGTGATAGCTAGCGTAGCATTTAGCGTAGCATTTAGCGGGCAACATTTGCACAAAAACCAGAAAATTATTCAAATAAAATCATTTACCTTTGAATAACTTCGGATGTTTTCAAGGAGGAGAGACTCTCAGTTAACTAGCTAACATTAGCTAATGTTATGTGACATGTGTGTGATCTTAACCTCTCTGGGATATGTGGCCATAAGCCAGTGAAAATGCAGAGCGCCAAATTCAAATAAATTACTATAAAAATCAAACTTTCATTAAATCACACATGCAAGATAACAAATTAAAGCTACAGTTGTTGTGAATCCAGCCAACATGTCAGAATTCAAAAACGCTTTTTGGCGAAAGCAAACAAGGCTATTATCCAAGGATAGCACCTCAGTAAACAAAGAGAGAAAAGCATATTTCAACCCTGCAGGCGCGACACAAAACACAGAAATAAAAATATAATTAATGCCTTACCTTTGACGAGCTTCTCTTGTTGGCACTCCAATATTTCCCATAGACATCACAAATGGTCCTTTTGTTCGATTAATTCCGTCGGTATATATCCAAAATGTCCATTAATTTGGTGCGTTTGATCCAGAAAAACAGTGGTTCCAACTTGCGCAACGTGACTACAAAATATCTCAAAAGTTACCTGTAGACTTTGCCAAAACATTTCAAACTACTTTTGTAATACAACTTTAGGTATTTTTTTACGTAAATAATCAATAAAATTGAAGACGGGATGATCTGTGTTCAATACAGGAGGAAAACAAACTGTACCTAGCTTTCTGGTCATGCGCCTCTATCTAACAGTACACTTCAAGTAACCTTAGTTCACGATGGACGTACTTCTTCATTACACAAAGGAAAACCCTCAACCAATTCCTAAAGAGTGTTGACATCCAGTGGAAGCGATAGGAACTGCAAGAAGGAAATCCTTAGAAATCTGGATTCCCAATGAAAACCCACTGAAAGGAGAGTGACTCCAAAAAAACCCAACTGAATGGTTTGTCCACGGGGTTTTGCCTGCTAAATATGTTCTGTTATACTCACAGACATGATTCAAACAGTTGTAGAAACTTCAGAGTGTTTTCTATCCAAATCTACTAATAATATGCATATCTTATCTTCTAGGGAAGAGTTGCAGGCAGTTGAATTTGGGCATGCATTTCATCTGGATGTGAAAATACTGCCCCCTGTCACCAAGAAATTAAACATTGTTTACCTAGCTAGGTCATTGTTTACCAAACTAGCTAGCTAGCTACGTGTCTTAAGCTAAAGTGTTCTGTTAGCTTGCTAGCTAACGTTAGCTGGCTGGCTCCCTAGCTGACATTATTCATATCCCAGAGCCGTTTGCTTTTTTAGTTAGATCCTAATGTTATCTAGTTAACATTGAACCTGGTTGGTTAGCTCCCAGCACTGTGGCATTATTGGCAATGTATTCATAGTTGTTTAGCTAGCTAACGTTTTCTGGCTGGCTCGTTAGCTAACGTTACGTGACATGTGTACAACAACTGTTGAATATGGCCGGTGTCAGTAAATGTCTGCAAAAAGAAAAACCGTGAATAGCTCTTCACTGGATACCAAAACATTGACAGGCCATTTTCTCAAATGTGAGTTTACAAGTTTGTTTACAATGCAATATATGATATACCATTTTGTGGCTCTGATTTTGCTACATAAGTCCGAATCTAGGTGGTGAGTCACATTTACATTAAGATCCAAAGATGGCTACAAGGCATGGCTGCTCTATCACGATTCGTGCAGCCCATTGTTGCGGCTGTTACTGAAGGGGACTGAAGTGTTGAAGTGAGTACAGTAGACGTGCAGTCATTGCAAGGGCTCACGAAATTACCTTCAACTACCTGATTGCCAACTGTCCCATAAATGGGAATCCTCTCTCGTGTTGATATGGTCCCTCCTCGCAGAGCTCAACATCCACCCAGCTAATGATAAATTACACAGTCTGAGTGGATTACACCTCACCTGTCTAGATTAAAAATCCATCAAGAGTCTCCTCCAGAAACAGCAATAGTTCCTGTTGTACACTTATGCCCAGCCATACCCTTGAAAAGTCAACAGTATAAATGTTGCAGCTAAGAGGGAAAGTTGTTTTCTTTCTTCCTCTTCCCTCGATTCTATTGACTTAGGCATTACCTTGAGTCACAAACACAATGCGATAATATAGCGTATAATGTGACACTAAATATGCAGATTTGAACAGGGCACCACCTGATTCCACATCTGTGTGTCAACGAGCCATCTGGGTAGGGTCATCTGGTGGCCTGGTGTGGTGTCAGAGAAGGAGCCGGACCCAATGAGGAGAGGAGGGGAGGGAGGAGAGAGTGGAGGAAGGGGGTGAAGTCTGGTCCAGTGTCAGAGAGAGTGGGCCGGACATGGAGAGGAGAGGAGAGGGTGGAGTCTGGTGCGGTGTCAGAGGGCTGGATATGGAGATGAGAGAAAGGGCAGGGAGGAAAAGAGAGAAAGATAAACAGAAACCGGGGTGAAAAGGCACATCACCCACACTGGTCAGTATTCCAGTGGTGTATACTGTAGCTGTTCACTGAGGGGTTCTACTTTTTTAGCTTTATTTAACTAGGCAAGTCAGTTAAGAACAAATTCTTATTTTCAATGACAGCCTAGGAACAGTGGGTTAACTGCATGTTCAGGGGCAGAACGACAGATTTGTACCTTGTCAGATAGGGGGTTTGAACTTGCAACCTTCAGGTTACTAGTCCAACACTCTAACCACTAGGCTACCCTGCCGCCCCAATGACTCATAACTCTCAACTACTTCAACAATGCTGGTCACTGAAAATACATGGATTAATTTATGACTCAATATTACATGTTGGGCGGTGCATCAACTTCCAGAGGGAAATAGCTGTCCAAGAATGAGAATGGAATATCAGGGTATTTCTTGTTCAAAGATGTAGTCAATATTTGTAATCAATTTTACATTGCAAGCCCTTGTGGAACAGCTATATGTTTTGGTTATTTTTCACTAATAACTTTCTTAGTAATCTGTTTTTTAAAACCGTCTATCTAAATGGTTACTATCTCGTCTGATTAAATAAATACAACAAATAGGATATATGTAAAGATGTAAAGTGTGTGTCAACGGTGAAATTAGTTACTGCTTCTCTTTGAGTGTTGTCAACCTGCTGGGACTACTGGAGGGAAAATGCTGAAGTGTGCATGTGTGTGTGTGCGCGTGCATATGTTATGTGTGTGTAATGGAGAGATGGAATGACAGCGCGTTTGTCACCGCCGTGCCACTCCGCTGCACTGGACTGGTACTGCAGATGGATGTCTCTCAACAGCTAGTCTGCTTCAACAAACACACACACTCCCACAGATGCTGAAGTTAGAAATATATATAGAGATATCTATATATATAGAAATATAGATATTGAGGACTGATATTTGCTTAAAGTCGGGTTGCACACATTCACACACAAGCATGCATGTGAACAAATGTGAGCGCACATGCACACAAACACACACATACACACTCCTCCCTTTCCTTTTCTCTCTCTCTTTTTCTGTCCTCTTTCCACAGGTAACGATGAGAGAAGCTAGCTGCTTTAATAGATACATGGAGATGAACAGTAAAACAATGTGGCCATCACATGATGTGGATCATGAGGGGAGTGTCCAATGTTTCCCACTTCTTCCCATCTACAGTACCTCTTTCCCACACTCCCCCTCTCTCATTCTCTCTCTATATCTCTCTCTAGGGATGTGTAGCGTTACATGCCAGGACAGGAGTGGGTTGCTAGGCTGTGTTGAGGCCAGAGCAGCAGTCAGCTCCAGGGTTCTATTCCAGAGCATCATCTCCTCTCTGCGGCAGGTGTCACACCTGGTTTAGGTGATTTCCGGTGCCTGGGTGACCTCCTGGTCTCCAAGCAACCAGGCTGTCTAATTGCTGACAGCCTCTCTCTCTCTCTCTCTCTCTCTCTCACTCTCACTCTCACTTTCACTCCCCCCCACTCTCTCCCTTTCTGACTCCATCCCACCCCACAGATAATAGTGATATTCCTAGTTGTTGTCTCCTACCCCATCTTTCCTGTTACAAAGAAAGCTACAGCACACTAACAGAACACTAATCTCCCACTCTCAGCCTTTATAATGGAAAGGATTGACGAGTGGGTTTACAAACAACAACAAAAAAGGATGGGAGTGCGAGAATGTGAGAATGAGATGGAAGAAATTAGAAAAGCAAAGGGGGAGCTTGTATGAGGGTGGGAGAGAGCGAAAGAGATCAAGGACATGCAAGAGAAACAAGAGAAGCAACAAAAGGTTTGTGTGTTGTGTGTGTCAGAGAGTGAGTGAGAGAGAGAGGGAGTGATAAAGAGAGAGAACGCATCACCAAAGGGGCTTATCAGTCTCATTTCCCACCACTGAGCTGAAAGGAAAACCACTTTCCAGAACTTCACTTATCCTCACCTACACAATCTGGGATTACTCAGAGTATTCCTCACACACTGTTAGCCTCTGACTGGGATCTGCAAGGCTGGCCATGCAATGACAACGCACACAGATTACACACACACACACTCTAACACACACATTATGTGTGTGCCTGTTCCTTGCTTACGTGTGTGTGTGTGTGTGTGTGTGTGTGTGTGTGTGTGTGTGTGTGTGTGTGTGTGTGTGTGTGTGTGTGTGTGTGTGTGTGTGTGTGTGTGTGTGTGTGTGTGTGTGTGTGTGTGTGTGTGTGTGTGTGTGTGTGTGCATAAGGCCACAGTGCTCAGTTCTCTGTATTTAGGATGCGTAGGAAGACAAAAACCATGCAAGGTCAGCTGGGTAATATTTAAATGAGGTGGATGAATCAGCCTATCCAAACGTAGGCCGTGTGGTACAGTAGGTTACATAAACACCACACTTAGCATAAGTGTGTGTAGATGTGTAGTGTATTGTTGTACTTTGGGTTGTGTGGTGTGTATCTTTGTGAGTTGTGTGTAGGGCATGGTTGTGTATCCTGAGCAATATGAAACTGCTCCCAATGACAATGTAAGTGCAGCTTTTAAAGGGCCTAAGATCTACGAATACGTCTAGTCTTTATTCATATTGTCGTGGAAAATTCTAATCAAGTGAGAGAGACCTTGTAATTTGTAATTTCTTCAAACAATCAGTCTTTATTATCGACTAAGAATTACAATAATGGAACTGGTCAACGAACCACCCGTAGGTGATTCGTTGAGAGCCCAACGATACAGAAAATCCTGAGGTGTTCTATAGTAGACCTACAATGCTTAGTCATGGCTGGTTCCACAGATCAGGGCATCATATGCTACCTTGTTTTCTTCTTGTGGCTATGTGTATTGGGTCATAGCGCACAAACAAGTGATAACGTTAGTTCCTTTCTGCTGATAGAATTGTTAACAGTGTTCAAGCCATCATCTCTTCACCTCATATCTCCACAGCTGTGCCCTTGAAAGATTATGAAAAGAACAGGATGGACCGAAGAACTGTGGTCACTCTCAGAGGCTCTTTGTCTTATGTGCCGCGTGACCAAGTTACTCAGAGACAAGATGATTTTGTAAAAATGCAGGTCTAACTTGTTCCTCAAGTTTCTCTATCCAAGCCGCCCCATGTCCTTGACTATACGTCTAAACCAGCTGCAGGGAGCGAGAGTGGAACCATTCCTTACTATTGTAAAGCATATAATTGTTAACTATTAAATCCTCTTACAGCTACCCCCATACTTTTTTCAATTTCCGCCTGAAGACATACCCAAATCTAACTGCCTGTAGCTCAGGCCCAGAACCAAGGATATGCATATTCTTGTTTTCATTTGAAACAAAACACTCTGAAGATTGTGTAAATGTGAATTGAATGTAGGAGAATATAACACAATAGATCTGGTTTAGATAATACAATGATAAAACCATACGTTCTTTATTTTTATTGTTGTATCATCATATTAAAAATGAACAAGACAAAATAAACATTCAGATAGGATGATGGGGACAATTTCAGTGAAAAACATAAGAGGGCAACAGTACTTGTGCAAAGTTTCAGAATGATAACTGAGTGTGCTACATCACTCCAAAATGAGTGTGCAACATGACATTTATCATGAATTCACCCAGGTGTCCCACACAAGTAGCCCAAATGTATCCAAGTAGCCAAATTGGTGAAGTTATACATTTTGAATGGAATAACTATATACAAAATACGAAAATGGGATTCTAACACCCCCACTCAATATTTGGAAAACCATCAGTCCTCTACACAATATTGTGCTGCTGATGCCAGGTGCCATAGCGGTCTCTTTCTGCTGTAAAGCAGAGGTCACCAAGCATGTGGTGCAGGTGATGGGGGACTTAATTTTGCAAAGAACACAGCGACGCCTCCATGCTGTGCCCTTTTGGCCTTGAGGCACATCCATGCCTGCAGAAATACATTTGGGCAGATGAACACCAATTTTGGCAGGAGCAGAAGGGACAGAGGTAGAGGGGCCAGAACGTGGTGCTGTGGTGCTGTAGCCAGCAATCTCCTTGATGAGCAGCTCTCTGAAGGCTATCTGTGAGATGGGGGGCTTTCCACAGCTCTTAGCCATTTCCTTGTGTAGGATGAATGCATTCGCCACAGCAATGTCGATGAAATGATAGAAGAAAGTCTTGTAACTTTTCATCGTCTTATGGAGAACATTGTAATAGCCTATCAGCGCATCTGACAGGTCCACACCTCCCATGCTCTTGTTGTAGTCCTTTATTGCAGTTGGAATAGGGACATTTTTTGCGGTCCATGCCCCAGTAGCGCTGAGACAACAGGTGTCCGGCTGGATGAACCAGCTCCAGTGGGGGATGGACATCTTGGCACTGGGGGCTCCCATTCGGAGTCAGTGTCACTGTGAAAGAAAATGTTCAGTTAGAATAGTTTCACATATGAGCCCTGTATCAACAGGGCTCTACAGGTATAATAAACAGATATATATAGAGTACAGGGAACATAAGGTCGAATATATTATTATAGACCTGCTCGATCTACTGCCTCTATTATATTATGACAGACCAGCTAGATCTACTGTCTTTATTATGTCTTTATTATATTACAACAGACCAGCTGTATAAACTGTCTCCATTTCACTTTGGCCATTGCTGTGGGCCTGCCCTCCTCTGAACAGCCTCAAATAGTGGGGGTGGGGTGGGGTGGGGTGGTGTGGAGCGGCAGACACACGCCTCTCGGCCATACTCCCTCTAATCCACAATATGTATATATACACACACAAACATAGGCCATGGGTCATACACATACATACAAACATACCCCCACCCACAATGTATAGCCAACGTGTGTATTTTACACATTTCATTACATTTTATATATTGCTACTAAAATTTTTAAAAATCACAAATAATATTTTATATTATTAATTTCAAACAATGGCATTAGCATGCGCGAAACTTACCAGTCCAAAACGATGTCCTCTCCGTTCAAAAAATATTCCTCCATTTGGGAATCAAAGCTATGCTTGCTAAATTAATCGTTCTCCAACAATCTGTCTCACTTTCCTGATCATTTTCTTCTTAAATTGTGTGTACATCTGTATATATAGACTTAGATTTAGCTTTCCCTGATTTAGTCACCATACTGATTGATATATAAACAGCTGAAGATGCGCTTTACCAAAATAGTGCTGTGCATAACATGCGTGGCTCCTTCCAGTATGAAACTTCAATGGCGAATGACCCTCTTTACACCGGAGTTTACTACATGGGTTGGTCTTCCAACACATAACCACTACATATTGCCCTTTACCTCAGCTCATTGGCTATCGACCAAGCTAGATTTCAAGACGATCAGTGGTTATTGGGTTAAAATACAGTCAATCAACGAAACAGCGGTCAAATCATTGGTGCACAATGATGTCATTACTTGTTGTCTTCGGTTTCTTTCAGTCAATAAGTCCCGCGAAACGACCCATCAAGTTTGGTTGTGTTACAAACAACCAGTTGATTGCAATGAAACCAAACATAACTGGAAAAGTCACGTTTAGTGTGTGTATTTACATCGAATGTGTCGTTGAAAATTGAATGAGACGGAATTCACGACACAAGCGGTTCACAGAATGTTTTGTGTTAAAAACCTCTTAGAGATCGTGCTACTTTTTTCAAATTCTGTTAAAAATCACGCAACATTTCAACGTCCTGCTACTCATGCCAGGAATATAGTATATGCATATGATTAGTATGTGTGCATAGAAAACACTCTGAAGTTTCTAGAACTGGTTCAATGGTGTCTGTGACTATAACAGAACGAGTTCTGTTGTCAAAATCGCAAGAAAACCTCATCACAAAATCTACAAAGAAAAATCCATCCGCCAGTGTTTGTATTGTCTAAGGCTTGTCATGAATGATGGAACTGTGCTTGCAATTCCTACAGATTCCACACAATGTCGCCAGTGTTGTGATTACCAGGGCCCTTTTTCCTTGGTTAGATTAGTCAATAGCACATCCGGTCTTCAGGTGCGCAACTGAAAAAATTGTCCGTGAGGAACTGGACTTTGTTTTGTTAACTTCTAGTTATTGAATACAGATCGCTCCGTGATCAATTTGAGCGTTTATTAACGTTTACTAATATCTAAACTTGGATTACAGAAGTAGGTTGAAGTGTTTTGTCAAAGTTTATAGGCAACATTATGAATTTTAAAAAATTACGTTGCGTTGGGAAAGGTGCCTTTTTCCATGGATTTCACGGTGTTCATAAATGGACATTTTGGGTATATATGAACCGATTTAATCGAAAAAAAAGTCCGAATTGTGATGTTTATGGGACATATAGGAGTGCCAACAAAGAATCTCGTCAAAGGTAATGAATGTTTTATATTTTATTTCTGCGTTTTGGGTAGCGCCGGTTACGCTAATTTCTTTGTTTACGTCCCCTTTGTGTGTTTCTGGGGGCTGCATGCTATCAGATAATAGCTTCTCATGCTTTCGCCGAAAAGCATTTTACAAATCTGACATGTTGGCTATGTTCACAACGAGTGTGGCTTGAATTGAGTACCTTGCATGTGAATTTTAATGAAAGTTTGAGTTTTAACGAGTACAATTAGTTGGCGCTCTGGAATTTTCGCTGATTTGGCTCCTGTACAGGTACCGCAGTCGTAAAAGGATAAATTATGCTAGAAAAATGGATTTTATCAAACAAAAGACCATTCATTGTGTAACAATGTTCATTGGGATTGCAAACAGAGGAAGATCGTCAAAGGTAAACTATTTATTTTATTGCAATTTGTGATTTTGTTACGCCTGTGCTGGTTGAAATAGTTTTTTTTAATGGGGCTCTGTCCTCAGATAATCGCATCGTATTCTTTCGCAGTAAATCCTTTTTTAAATCTGACAACGCAGTTGGATTAGCAAGAATCTAGGCTTTCGAAACATGTGAGAAACTTGTATTTTCATGAATGTTTAATATGACTATTTATGTAGCGATCACCGTATGTTGTCAAATTTAATCCCGCTAACGGGTTCGGTGCACAGACAGGTTACCATACAGTATAATTATCCATAATTCTAGCATTAACTTTCTCATCACGGTGATAATTACAGAACAGTTTCTCAATGCATTCTTAGTCAAAATGACTAAACATTTTGAAATGTATAGACCTCTACAATCAACTTGATACCCCAATACGGGCACAGTTGACCAACCTCCTCCCGGCACTCTTCTGGCATCTCTTAATTTTCTTCTTCAGATAGCTTTACAGTTCGTCTTCCCAATGGCACACATGTTCAAAGTGGATGGCCCTTGATAATGTCTCTCACCTGAGCCGCCACTGTCCTTTATAGTCCATTGTGTCTTGTCTATTTGCCAACCCGTATCGCAGCAACATGAGATAAGTTTGGAAATGATCTCTCTCCATGTCCACTCCAAGTGGACTCCTGAAGAGGAAACGTGTGAGAGAACAGGCATGATAGCATCGACTGGAAACTGTTGTACAGGTTGTTGGCTCGGACTCAGGTCTCAAGGTAGAAGTGGTGAAGGGCCATACTGGTATTTTTGCCATTACTTCATCCGGTTAGAGGGGTTTAGGTTCACACTCTTCCCGGTAAAATTGTCCATTTCATTCATCTAGATACCGTCTATGGTCACCTCCACCATAACCGTGAGAGAGGACAGATCAGAACAACAATTTAGTTTAGAGCATTCTAGAAATCCAGACAAATTATTTACTCTTTACAAATTATTACTTCTACAAATATTCTTTTATTTTTGGGGTGGGTGGGGGGTAGATCAACTTTATTATGTAATTGTCTGCATCAACTCCAATACCCCATATATATATTTTTGCAAATATATACAATTGAAGCCGAAAGTTTACATACACTTAGGTTGGAGTCATTAACCTCTAGTGACACCCCATCCCGTGAACGGGACCGTTGTCATCATCTGACACTAATTAGCATAACACAACGGACATAAATCTTCCTAGAAAATATACTGGAACATAGCTTAGCATTTTGTTAATCACCCTGTCATCTCAGATTTTCAAAATATGCTTTACAGCCAAAGCTAGACAAGCATTTGTGTAAGTTTATCGATAGCCTAGCATAGCATTATGCCTTGCTAGCAGCAGGCAACCTTGTCACGAAAATCAGAAAAGCAATCAAATTAAATCGTTTACCTTTGATGAACTTAAGGATGTTTTCACTCACGAGACTCCCAGGTAAATAGCCAAAGTTAATTTTTTCACAAAATATTATTTTTGTAGGCGAAATAGCTCCATTTGTTCTTCACGTTAGGCTGAGAAATCGACCGGAAATTGCGGTCACGACAATGCCTAAAAATATTACAAATTAGCTCCATAATATCGACAGAAACATGGCAAACGTTGTTTATAATCAATCCTCAAGGTGTTTTTCAAATATCTATTCGATAATATATCAACCGGGACAATTGGTTTCTCAGTAGAAGCGACTGGAATAATGTCTACCTGTCATGCATAGGTGTAATAGGTGGCAGGGAAGTCAGGCGCAGGAGAGTCAAATGGAGTGTAAAATGGAGTCTTTTAATAAAGTCCACGGAGTATGCTCCATAACACTAAAAGTACATAACAAACAAACATGGGTACAAGGACCCGACGCGCACCTATACAACAAACACACTACACTGACAATAAAACAATCTCCGACAAAGACATGAGGGGAAACAGAGGGTATTATACACAACAGGTAATGAATGGGATTGAAAAGAGGTGTGTGGGAAGACAAGACAAAACCAATGGAAAATGAAAAAAGGATCAATGATGGCTAGATGACCGGTGACGTCGAACGCCGAGCACCGCCCGAACAAGGAGAGGCAACGACTTCGGCAGAATGAGGCAGGAACATTATGTGGATATATTGAAGCAATATCTCAAGACATCAATCAGGAAGTTAAAGCTTGGTCACAAATGGGTCTTCCAAATGGACAATGACCCCAAGCATACTTCAAAAGTTGTGGCAAAATGGCTTAAGGACAATAAATTCAAAGTATTAGAGTGGCCATCACAAAGTCCAGACTTCAATCCTATAGAACATTTGTGAGCAGAACTGAAAAAGCGTGTGCGAGCAAGCAGGCCTATAAACCTGACTCAGTTACACCTGCTCTGTCAAGAGGAATGGGCCAAAATTCACCCAACTTATTGTGGGAAGTTTGTGGAAGGCTACATGCAAAGTTTGACCCAAGTTTAACAATTTAAAGGCAATGCTACCAATTACTAATTGAGTGTATGTTAACTTCTGACCCACTGGGAATGTGATGAAAGAAATAAAAACTGAAATAAATCACTCTCTACTATTATTCTGACATTTCACATTCTTACAATAAAGTGGTGATCCTAACTGACCTAAAACAAGGAATGTTACTGGAATTAAATGTCAGGAATTGTGAAAAACTGAGTTTAAATGTATTTGGCTAAGGTGTATGTAAACTTCTGACTCATATATATTTATATATACTGTCATGACATGCCCTGGGGGTATCATAGGCACGCCCCCCTCCTCTCTTTCTTCACAGTTTTATGACTTAACGACAGGTCGTAAATTCCTAGAAGGAACCCTCTCCCCCTTTGGACATGCAGTATTGAAATAGAGAGAACAAAGACCTTCGACTTGGCCAAACTTCTAATCCCCTAAATGGAAGAATTAAATAATATCTCTACTTCTGAGAATGTGGGAATGGTCCGTGGACACTTAAGAGACAGTTATTACAAGTGTGTTTCATTTGGTGATCTCATGAAGGACAGGAAACACACATAACAGTATCTTTTAAAGTGTTTATTTCCCAGCTGTCTGATTTACATATAAATATTGTGAAACGTATGTGATTAAAATGAAACTATTTGTGAAAAGATGTAATGTGATGTTAACCTTCTAAATGAGAAAGTATGGGTTTTCGCATAAAGTTCACCAAGTCTGAAACCAAACCCACGAGAGCATAAACAGTATGTTGGCGTCATGGACCGCCCTTTTCTCTGAAGCGTATAAAACCACCCTGACGAAATGTACATTTCCTGCCAAATAAACCCTTGGTAAGCCAGACATACCAAATAGTTAAGACCACGCAAACCCCGTTGTAAGCTAAGGTTGCGAAAGGTTGAATTTCTCAGACTAGAAAATATGCAGCTGACGCGACATGTTGAAATGGTTGGCACTACAATTCTACCAAAGGACAAGACCATACCACGGGGAGCATTGGCAACATGGCTGAAAATGGTTCAACTCTGAGACTATCGATCACTACAGAATAAGAGCAAATCTTAGATGTATAATTACTAGTCTGTAGCTAGAAATTACGTAAATCTAGAACAAGATTACCGACTACCACCGAAACATCTATCCTATTAGGACATTTCCGAATGGTACTCTGAAGTATTCGTTCTGACCACCTACAACCATGAAAGACATTATGACTTCTGGGAAAGTTAACCAGAGACTGATGAACCCTACAGGACGAATGAGTATTCCAACAGAAAAGACAACAATGACATATGGGTGTAAATATATCATTTGCAATTATTCTCGAATGAGCGGCCATTTATGTGCAAAGGATTAGCATTTCAATTAATATAATGTTACGGTTTTCTGTCGAAAGAGAGGAGGACCAAAATGCAGTGTGGTTATTTATAAACATCTTTAATAAAGATGAAAATACAAACAATATACAAAAACAATAAACGTGAAAAACCAAAACAGCCCTATTTTTTTTATAACAAATAATTTATTACCTTCAATACCATTCATTCTTTACAACTCATAATTTTCATACATACTCCAATAATGGTATTGTCACGAATATTACCGAAGGTGACTCCCCTTCTTGTTCGGGTGGCGCTCGACGGTCGTCGTCGCCGGTCTACTAGCTATCACCGATCCGTTGTTCTGTGTTCCTTTGGTTTTGTCTGATTGGTATCACCTGTTTATTGTTTGGTTGTTAGGGTGGGGTTATATATAGTTTGTTCAGCCCGCTTCTGTTTCGTGTGGGCTTGTTCGTCTGTTCTGTGTTTGAGTGTATTTTTGTTTGTATTTTTGGGTTTTGCGCTGTCCGTTATTATTTCTGATCATTTGTTTTCCTACTTTTGTTCATGATATTTTTCCTGGACATTAAAGCGTGTTTTTTCTCACATCTTTTGCTCTCTGCGCCTGACTCCACACCTCCTCACTCATTTGTCGTAACAGGTATTTTAATTGAACTAAACAAAAACCCCAAACAAAACCTCAGGGGAGCATCTTCCCTCCCAAACACCCTACCAACTACCTTTTCCTATCTCCCCTTCCCTAATCTATCCCCTTACAAATCTAAATGACACCCAGCCCTAAACCCCCCTTCCACCTCTCCCGAGCAGCATGCTGCTCCCACTTCCTCTCCTCCCTCTTCATCCCTCAAATCTCCTTCCACCCTCCTCACTATCCCTTCCACCCCCCAATCTCTCCCTGTCTTCACCATGTTCTGCCTGGCCTCCCACAGCCCCCGTTTAAAGAGACTCATGAGAAGCCAGAGCAGAAACCTGTCCCTATCCGTCCCTCTCGCTCTCCCTACACCTCTCTCTAACTTGGCCCACGTCAATACAAAATCCCCCCTTACCAAACCTAACAACACCCGTGCTCTAGCCCATACTACTCCGGCAAAGGCACAGTCCCAAAAGACATGGCGCACAGTCTCCTCCCTGCCACAAGAGGATCTTGGACAGGTTCGGGGATTGCACCAAACTATACCTTGTACATGATGGAACGTACCGGCAAGCACTTATGGAGGCTCAAACAATTCAGGTCCTTGAGCCTGTTGTCCAGACCCCGCGCCTGTAGTGGGCATCTCGGAAGTGGTCCGGGAGGGAGTGCAGAGAATTAGACCACACCATTACGCTTCTCGCCTGATACGAGAAGAACACCCACAGGAGGTAAGCGGACGGGTGTATCACTGGATGAGTAAGCTCCGTTTTTTAAGAAAGAAACAAAAATTGCGTCCAGCTTGAGGGGGAAATGTGGTACCCCCCTACCTCCCTCCCCGATGGGACAGAGCATGCGTGCCCTGGCGACCCACTCGCACCTGCCACTCCACATGAACTGAAACACAAGCCTCACTAGAGGCCTCCTCAGACAAGCCGGCAATGGGTAGATGTACGCCAAATACAAAAGAGATGGCAACACATCCACCTTTAGGACCAGGACTTTGCCCATAAAAGACAAATACCTAGCCTTCCACATTGCAAGCTTCCTCTGTACCACTGCGATACGCATGTTCCAGTTTAGCGTTGCTGAGCCGGAGGTCTCAAAATGGACCCCGAGAATCCTCAGGGCCCCCTAAAAGAGAGATAACCCCCCGGGCACATCCGTTCTACCGCGCCATCCTCCGAAAAACTTTACGGAAGACTTTGCATGGTTCAGAACCGCTCCCAATGTTCGGGTGAAATCCCAAAAGATGGCAAGGACCTTGTCAGGCACGAGTCCTTGCACAGCAGCAAGGAAGTGTCGTCGGTGTACTGTGTCATCTTAACACGCAGCCCACCACTTCCAGGGATCAACAAGCCTTCCACCCCTGTGTCTGCCCTAATGGCAGCCCCCAGAGGCTCCATGTACAGAACGAAGAGGAGAGCCGAGAGTGGGAACCCCTGCCTGACCCCAGACGAGAGGTCAAAAACATCACCCAGGTGACTATTTACACTAACTCTAACCGCTCCGACATATAATGTACGAATCCATCCTATGAACTTCTCCCCAAATCCTAATCGACCTAACACTCTGAATAAAAAGGATCTATTCATGCGATCAAAGGCTTTCGCCTGATCTAGCGCTGCTACCATTAAAGGCAGTCCTCTATCTTCAACCCAAGGGATGGAGTCCCTGATTAACTGTAGGTTCCATCTAATAGAGCGGCCCTCTACCCGCACGTCTGATCCTCATGAACGACGTAGGGAAGGGCTGTGCGCAACCGGTCTGCTAAAACCTTTGCAAGTAGCTTGTAATCTACACACAGCATGGTCAACGGCCGCCAGTTGCCAAGGTCTGTTACTTCCCCCTTCTTATATAAAAGTGACAGCACACCAACAGCCATTGATCCCCCCGGGACCCCCGTCTCAAGGATGGCCTTCAAGACTTCGAGGACCACTGGTCCAAGTATACCCCAAAACTTGAGATAAAACTCAGCCGGCAGCCCATCCTCCAAAGAGCGCTCTCAACCTCTTCTAGTGAGATCTGGGCCTACATTACTTCTCTAATGTCCTCCGGCAACCGCCTGGACAAGTGTTCTAAAAACACATTTCCCTGCTCTACATCTATTTCCCTTTCCTTAAATAAACATTGGAAATGATCAGTTGTCACCCTGACCATATCCTCTGGTTCTCTAACTATACTACCATTTTCTTCCCTAACACCATGCATTACCTCCCTACTCTGTCTGGCCCTAACCGACTTAAAGAACATAGCAGAACAAGTCTCATTGTGTTCTAGAAAGCCACTATGCGCACGCTCCAGGAAAGCTCGAGCCTTCCGCTCCTGCAACTCCCTGAGCTGCGCCTTTAGGGTTGCGGATCCCTCCCAGTCAAACGACCTGCCGAGGTTGCCTGCCTCGTACTCGAGTTCAATTAACCTTTGGATACGATCCACCTCCCTCCTCTCCTCCCTTTTTTACCTCTTGCAATACCCTATTATAAAAGCCCTAATCCTCACCTTAACTAATTCCCACCACTCTAACACCCCCTCGCACATGGACCGGAGGCCTTCAAGCCTCCAAAAAAAAAAAAAAACCCGTCAACAAAAGCCTGCTCCTCCAGCACATCCCGATCTAACTTCCAGTACCCCCTACCAAAGAGGTAGACTGGCGACACCATCTGCAGGAGCACCCCGTCGTGATCCGAAAAGAAAACAGGCAATAGCCGCCCAGACAACTTACCCAAAGACCTGGGTACAAAAATATAGTCGAGCCTCCGCGCAATCCCCCAGGAGTTGCGCCATGTAGGACCGGCCATTTTCGGAGTAGTGTGCAGGCCACCATCAACCAGACCATGGCAAGCCATTAGCCCGGTGATGGCGCCGGCACTGCTATCCCCCCCTATTCCTAAATCTGTATTAATGTCTCCCCCTATCACTAATTTCCTATTTGTGACACAAAGGAGCGCCAGACAGTCCACCATCTCCCTCCTGTCTGCCACCACCTGTGGCCCATACACCACCACTAATCTAAATGTACAATCCCTTATCGTGACATCCACCCCTATAACCCTCCCCTGCATCACCACAAAAGAACCCTCCACTTTTACCTCCCTGTGCCCACACAAAATCCCTACCCCCGATGAGTGCACCCCCCCAATACCCCAAACCGACTTTCCCTTGTCCCACTCCCTCTTAAACCTACTAACATCCCCTCCATCCCTCAGGTGAACCTCCTGCAAAAAACAAAAATCAAACCCCACACCCTCCAAATAACTAAAAACCGCCCTCCTATTAACAAAATCCCTTAAACCCCTTACATTTAAACTAACAAAAGTAAAATTAGACCCCATGAAAGAATAAAATAAAAACATGTAATACACGCAAATACTAAACCCAGACAGTAAAAAAACAAAAACAGGAGACTCACCCGATGCTCCCCTGCTCCATATCTACCGGTGATAACACCGTCCGTACTCCCGACGTCTCTTCCTCCATCTCGCCAATCCAGGATGCAGGAATAGTGTTTGGCTCCGGGGTACCCTGCACCCTGGGTCTACTCCCACACCCCTCCCCCTCCCCAGCGCTGCAGCTAGTTTGGAAAAAAATGCAAACAAAAAACTCCCCACCTCCTCCTGTACCCAGTCCTGGGTCTTGTTAGGTGTGTCCCCACCCAACAGAAGCTGGGCCTGGGGAAACCAGCAGCAACCCAGAGGTTTCTCCCACCGCCATCGCTCTCTTGGCCATCCACTCTCTCTCTCACTGTCGGCCAATCGTACCCTCCTCTTCACTCTCTTCTTTGTTGATGGCGGCAGTGGAGAGATACCATCCTCCCCTCCCGCCATCTCCTCCACCATACCCCTCATCTCTTCCACCAGGGCACTTTCCCCCCACTCCACTTGCTCTTCCACCGTCTCCTTCTCCACCACCACACCCTCGCTTTCTTCTCTCTCATGCTCCTCCACTCGGTTGCCTTCTTCCGCCGCTTTTCCTGGTTCTCCTACTCCCGTGCCTTCCGTTTCCTTCTCCCTTCCATCCTCTGCTTCTTGCTCCTCCTCCTTCCTTGCCGCCTTCCCCTCTGGACCTGTACTCTGGTCATGAGGCATGCTTCCTTCCCGTCCTCTTCTTCCCCCATCCCCTGCTCCTGCTCCCCCCCCCCCAGCCGCAGACGCGTATGACCTCTGACGAGCCGGGCACCCCCGCCACAGGTGTGCTGACGAGCCACACCCATGGCATGTCTTAGGCTTGCCACAATCCTTCGCCTCGTGCTCCCCAGATCCACAAAATCTGCATTTTCTTGTGCGGCACGAGGCGAAGATGTGCCCGTAGGCCATACAGCGCCTGCAAAATGAGGGCTGACGTGCATAAAACAACGTCCCCCTGTCAGCCCCTAGGGAGAACATAGCAGGAGGATGGAGGTAGCCACCATGTACCTTTGGGTCCTCCCTGAGGAGGGCCTGGAAGCCTCTCCTCCCATTCCAAAACCCAAGGGAGTCTTTGAGGTGCCTTGCTGAGGAGATGTTATCCATGTATCTCCCCAGAAAGGCCCTCACCTCTTCGTCCTTAACGTATGGGTTGTAAATGTTGACAGTTACAACCCTAAAGTTGTTCCTCGCCAGGCTTGTTATTTCATAGTGGCTCATCGGCCTCTCACCTCCCACTGCTCTTGTCCTTCTCAGGATATCATCGTGTTTCTCCTCTGTATGTAGTGCCACGTCGTATGCTCCCTCCAACGAGTTGCCTTGGAAACAAAACACGTCCTTCACCGTCAGCTTTAGAATCCCCATCATTATTGTCCTTCCAAAGGTTTCCCGTCCTAAAGGCTCAAACTCCTTTTCCTTCCAAGCAAACCAAATCGTGTTGGCCATCCCAATCCCAGGGACCGACCGTGTTGATGGATTTTGCACCATCTCTGCAAGGAGAATGGCGCACCCGGCTCACGTTCTCTTCTCTTCCAAAACAAGGAAAGAAGAAAAACCAAAGTGACTGAGCCTATCTGGTGCAACAAACACAGAGACAGGAACAATCACCCAGGAAACACTCAAAGAATATGGCTGCCTAAATATGGTTCCCAATCAGAGACAACGATAAACACCTGCCTCTGATTAAGAACCACTCTAGGCAACCATAGACTTACCTAGACTACTATACTAAACACAACCCCATCAATCTACAAAACCCCTAGACAAGGCAAACACATAATCCACCCATGTCACACCCTGGCCTGAGCAAAATAATAAAGAAAACACAAACTACTAAGGCCAGTTCGTGACATATAATTGTAGACTGTGTGTAGTGAATCCAATTTGTCTTTCCCGCTCTTTCTCAGTCCCAACCCCTTTTCTTTATATACCAAGCCGTCATATCGGCTTAGCCCAGTAGGGACTTTTCTATCATTGTTAGTAACCAATCTACTGTTTGTTTGTTATATAATTCTGTGTGATTATTTAGTTAGTTAGTAAATAAATAATTAATTAAGCCAACTTGTATATTGCTCATTCATTATGGAAACTAGGGTTCCTGCAGATAACCAAGAATTTTACGACGTTCAGATGACACTGATAGAAGGTAAAGAATAACTAATGACTGATTGATGACTGAAATGTAAGAGATCTTTGGATCTCTCAGAATTCATTCGGAAGACGGAACTCCTTAAATAAACTTCTCTGTGGTTCCCCAGGTTATTAATGAGTTATTTGTTGCATGATTTAATTCAATAACGTAATCAATTAAACGTTAGGTAATCGATTTGATAAAATAGCATGTCATCACATTAAGGATACTAATAATACAAATACATACACATTTATACATACCTTTAAAAAATATATATTTTCCTTTATTACCCTCCAACCCTACCACCCCTTCCCCAATTGGAGCAAACTAGTGAACAACAACGCTTAGGCCTGTATTTCCAGTGTATGCATACTATATACACTTTTTATGGACACAGTCTATTTTATAATAGTTCAATTTAGTTTATTTTTACTTCCGTCCTTCCTCTACCTCTCCCTGTAACGCGTGTTGTCGTCGGATGATGAGGAATCGGACCAAAGCCCAGCGTGGTAAGTGTTCATGACTTTTATTTAACTGAACACTGAAACAAAAATAACAAGGTGAATAAACGAAACCGAAACAGTCAGGTGTGAGGTGAAGAACACTTAACAGAAAACAACTACCCACAACACATAGGACGGAAAAAGCTACGTAAGTATGGTTCCCAATCAGAGACAACGATAGTCAGCTGTCCCTGATTGAGAACCATACCCGGCCAAAACAAAGAAATACAAAACATAGAAACAAGAACATAGAATGCCCACCCAAATCACACCCTGGCTAAACCAAAATAGAGACATAAAAAGCTCTCTAAGTTCAGGGCATGACACTCCCATCTATTTCTGATGTCCACCCGATTTGATTTCTATTTGCCATATCTTTCAAACTGTGTGCTCTTTCACAAAAGTTCTCATCCTTTATACGTTTTACTGGAACAGAATGTTTTACATGAGTTATCTTGTTGTTATTAGTCCCAACCTTCAGCTCCATTCAACCCCTCCCATCTATTTCTATTTGCCATATGTTTTTCAATTGTTCTGTGATGTTTCAAAAAGTTCTGAACTTTTCTACTTTCATTGTTTCTACAGATTGTAAATTGAAAAAAATGTTTTTGGCTAAAATTATTATATTATTAATGGATTGATTATGACAATTCAGATCACCAAGTAGTGCGATCTGCAGGGTTAGCATATTGAGCATATTGCAATTCTTCAGCCATTCCTGGACCTGTGACCAAAATAAACTACATATGAACAGCACCAAAACGAATGATCTCATGATTCTGCATCTTTGAAGCAAAATCTGCAGAACTGGGAAGGTTTTATCCCCAATATAAATAACATTCTATTGGTTGCAAGAATTTTGTATAATCGTTTAAACAAAAAAAATATAAGTTTTGAATTTGATGTCATTTTGCATATCAGTTCATAAACCATGCGCCATGGAATCGATAGGTCAAAGATCTCCTCCCAACTTTTTTCAATCTATATGGCACGGCTGTCATTTTTTTGGTCCTTAAATGAAACTGGTATATGTTTTATTCATCACAGTTTTCTTTAACCAACTATGATCTTTAATGCCGGGACGAGAGACAAGTTCCTTACTTTTTCCCCTTTCCACTTTCCTCTTCCATTTTTGTGGTAGTGCTGCAATTAATTTGTTGTAATTTTGGGTAGAGCAGACATTTACATATGTTTTTGTTAGCTGCATTTGTGACATAACTCCACCAGTCCTATTTATGACATAATTTACTAAGATTATACCTTTTTAAAACATTTGACACCAATGACACCTTTGTTTGTAACCCTTGTATTTCAAATCCCTTGATATTGTTAGATCTGATTTTCATAGCTAACATTTTGATGGCCTGTCATGTGTGCTCCCTCTCCGGCCTCTAGGTCACCAGGATGCTCATTTTGGTGCACACCTGTCACCATCGTGACGTGCACCTGCGTCTCACCAGACTCCATCACTTTCCTGATCACCTTTCCTAGATATGTAACTCCCTTTGGTTCCTTCCCAGGCATTATTGTTTCTGTTTCCTGCGTTGTTTGTGTTTCTTGTTTTGTATTTAGTTGCGTTTATGTATTAAAACACTTACTCCCTGAACTTGTTTGCCGATTCTCAGCCCACTTGTTACAGGCCATAATAAATAGATATGCCGATAGAGGACAACCTTGTTTAACTCCTTTTGACAGTTTAAAACTTTCTGAGAAGTTGTCATTATTTACTATTTTACACCTAGGGTTACTATACATGATTTTCAAATCGAATCAAGTTATATTGGCCACATACACGTGTTTAGCAGATGTTATTGCGGGTGTAGCGAAATGCTTGTGTTTCTAGCTCCAACAGTGCAGTAATATCTCACAAGTAATATCTAACAATTTCACAACATATACCCAATAAACACAAATCTAAGTAAAAGAATGGAAGTAAGAATATATAAATATATGGACGAGCAATGTCAGGGTGGCATAGACTAAGATACAGTAGAATAGTATAGAATACAGTATATACATATGAGATGAGTAATGCAAGATATGTAAACCCTATTAAAGTGGCTAGTGTTCCATTTATTGAACTGGCCAGTGATTTCAAGTCTATGTCTAATGGCAGCAGCCTCTGTGTGCTAATGATGGCTATAATACAGTCTGATGGCCTTGAAATAGAATATGTTTTTCACTCTCTCGGTCCCAGCTTTGATGCACCTGTACTGACCTCGCCTTCTGGATGATAGCGGGGTAAACAGGCAGTGGCTCGGGTAGTTGTTGTCCTTGATATTTTTGGCCTTTCTGTGACACTGGGTGCTGTAGGTGTCCTGGAGGTCAGGTAGTTTGTCCGCTATGATGCGTTGGGCTGACCGCACCACCCTCTGGAGAGCCCTGCAGTTGCAGGCAGTGCAGTTGCCATACCAAGCAGTGATACAGCCCAACAGAATGCTCTCAATTGTGCATCTGTAAAAGTTTGTGAGGGTTTCAGGTGCCAAGCCAAATTTCTTCAGCCTCTTGGAAAATCTAATTTCATAAGAGACTCTCCTAAATTCAAATGTTCCAGGAATTTATATTTATATATATATTTATATATCCTGTTTATTTGAATAGCAAGCCTGGTTTCCCAGATGTTTCATAGTGTTCATTGTTTCCAGTACTTGCCTTATATTATCTCCATTGTATTTTCCATGTAAAAAATCTGTCTGATTAGAATTAATAATTTCTGACAACACCTTAATTCTGTGCGTTATGACTGTTGTTAGAATTTTTGCATCACAACACTCAAGTCTAAAGGGCCTCCATTGTTTTAAATGGACTGGATCTTTATATTTAACACCTTGGCCCTGTTTCAGTAATAGTGAAATCTGACCTTCTTGTCGAGTATGTGATAGTCTCCCATTTTTAATAGGAGTGGTTACAACATGCTAATTACGGTCCTCTGAGTACATAATAAAAGTGTGATATACCTCAACTGGTATGCCATCCAGCCCTGGAGTTCCCTTACCTAAAAGTCTATAATTGCATCAAGAAGTTACTTCGCTGTAATTTGATCTTCACATAAGTCTTTCTGTACAGCTGTTAATTTTACATTATTAATAGAAAAACATCCTTGCAATTAACTTTTGTTAGTGGAGATGGAGGTGACTGAAATTAAATGCTTCCTCTTCCAAAATATAATTTAGTGAATCATGGGTGACTCTGTCACCAGTTCACTTTATTTTTATATTATATTACATTTGATCTTTCTTGAATAAGTGTAACGTAGACGCTGGGAGTCGGGAAGCAAGTGCAGGTGATGAGATTAAACTAAATGGACCAATACAAGCAAAGCAAAGCATAGCATAGCATAGCATAGCATAGCATAGCATAGCATAGCATAGCATAGCATAGCATACAGACATGTAACAACATCAATACTCCCTGGGGAATGACCCTAAGTGAGTGCCAGATATAGGGGAGGTAATGAGTGAGGAAATGGAGTCCAGGTGTGGCTCATCATGAGGAGCTGTTTGCCAGGACCGGTGGTTAGTAAACCTGCAACATCAAATGCAGGAGACGGGGAGTTGATGTGACAATACATTTTTGTTTTACTTATTCCGTGCCTCTCTTTTAGCTGTTATTGCTATCTATTTAATGTATTCATATGAACTCTTTTGACCTAAAGTGCTTTTGTTTTAAAGATTAGTATAGAATTGCATGGCCTCAAAAGGCACATTTAAAAGTGTCCCTTACCACCCCATACAATGTGCACGCACTGCTAGCAGCATTTTAGCCAAAGACTATTATACTAGCTGTCTAGTCTGTGTTTTGTGAATGTGCAATTAGCATAAAGCACAATTATATAAGGAATTAGCAAGTCGTTCTCATTTTGAGAAATAATGTAGGCCCCTTGATCTCAACATCTGAACAAAGTGGACATGGTATTCAAACAGTTGGAGACGGACAGAAGGGTATGTTTATAACAATTCAACTGTTCTGCCTTGTTAGCTAGCAAATATATCAAAGTTGGATGAACTTGAAATATAAAGATTAGCTGGCTACTCACTAGCATGTGGGCTTCTGCTTGAAAGATTGTTTATGAGTCCTGTGTTCTTTTCTATAATGCCTGCTACCAGAAGTTAGTCAGTATTGGGGAATGTTCATTATGCATATATCGTGAATCGTCCATAAATTTGAAAAAAATCTAGAATTTGCAGTTTCACAAGTAAGAAACTTTCAGATGTGGAATTGCAAGTTCACCTGAACCAGTATTGTGAAAATGTAATTAGCGTTTTTCACATGTAAGTAAAAACTTTCACATGTGGAATTGCTTTTTGCATTCAATCAAAGTTCAATTTGAGCAAATTATGAATTTGTGATCATTCTTGATTAATCACAGCAAATTCTGCAATGAACACTATACATTTTTTAAAATAGTTTGGCAGCTGTGGTTTACATTCAAATGTGAAAATGCACATGTGAAAGTGTAGCGGACATGAGTCGGTCATGTTTGCTCATGGTCAAGTAATGAGGTAGCCCCACTTTGAGACTTCAAAATTAGTTTTGGCCCTCTTGGTTGAAAGTTAAGATGTTGTTAAACCATGTTTGTACTTTCCGTGATTTGTTCACATGTCAAAAAATCTTGTGAAATGTCACGTCTGAAAACCACGTGTCTGACATAAAAATATAACATCTGTTTTTTTACCTAGGAAAGTTTTCACATTTTGTTTGTTCACACGTGTTCGAAAAACATGTTTTTCCAAGTGTTTTTTTGTTGTTGTAAGGCAGGTATTTACTGGTTCACATAATTTCATTAGGATTTGGACTTTGTCAGATATTGTCTCTCTCCAAGAGATTGTGAGTAACCCCAGACACACAAGAACGGTGGTATTGTTATTGCGAAACACACACACACACACACACACAGACAGTCTGGCTCCATGGTTGGGTTAGTCCTTATGTAAATGGCTTGAGTCTGTCCCCGGGTCTACTTTCCTCTGGGTAATCAGAGGTAAAACAGCCCAGTAATATGATTTAGCCTGACAAATGGGTGTGTGAGTGACTGGACATCTCATTCTGGTTGGGGAACATGGAGTGGCTGCACCCCTGGACAGAGGTTATCAATCACCAGGCTGTGATAATGATAAAGGCCACTACTATGATGGATTCAATTAAAATGAGGTGTGTGTGTGTGTGTGTGTGTGTGTGTGTGTGTGTGTGTGTGTGTGTGTGTGTGTGTGTGTGTGTGTGTGTGTGTGTGTGTGTGTGTGTGTGTGTGTGTGTGTGTGTGTGTGTGTGTGTCATTACAGACTTTTCACAGATGATGTAAGGCACATCACCCCCTCCTACCACCCCTATCCTAGCCAGAGGGGACAAAGACACAGCGAATCACATCCACTACCCACTACAGTTAATCTAATCACTACATACAATCTACTGCGTTTCAATCTATCAGATTAGATTACTGTGTAATAGGCAAAATGGCAGGTGTCCACATACTTTTGGTTATATAGTGTATGTAGACATACAGACATTATTATTCTGTTAGATATCTAAGTACTACTACCCATGTGTCTGAAGCTCCCAGAAAGCTAGTCTTCAAAACAAATGTTATTTGTCACATGCACCAAATACAACGGGTGTTCACCTTACCGTAAGTACGCATTTCAAGGTCTACACATGTATTCGGCACATGTGACAAATAAAATGTGATTTCTTTTGAAGACTAGCTTTCTGGGAGGTTCAGACACATGGGTAGTAGTACTTAGATATCTAACAGAATATTAATGTCCGTATGTCTACATACACTATGTGACCAAAGGTTTTTGGACACCTGCCATTTTTCATATTACACATGTTGATAGAAATTGGGTATCACTTGTCTTAGGAACAAGGATTTTTTTAAACTGTGTGTTTGTGTGTGTGCACTGTGTGCATTGCACTTTTTATCCTACTGTCAGACCATCCAAAAGGCCCTGGCAAGACCCTGGCCTCGCCACATGGGGAGACAGAGTGATAAATAAGATGATAACAACTCCCCGGGAAAGTATAAAATAATGAAAATACATATTTTTGAAGGACAAACTTGTGAAGAAGATATCTGCGCCTGTATGTAAAAATACAAACATGTACACACACACAAACACAAACACGCACGCACACACACAGTGTTTTTTCATTGCTGACTGGACTGTGCATGCATATGCTTTATCTGTTCATCTTTTTCAGGAAACAGTGGCTGAGGGAAAAAAGTGAAAAGAAAAGAACAATGAGGAAGAGAGAATGATTACTGAGAGAGGCAGAGAGAAAAAAGCGAGAGAGAGAGAGAGAGAGAGAGAGAGAGAGAGAGAGAGAAGGGAGAGATTACTTTGGCTTTCTTCTGAGAATAAGTCTAACAATACCACCATTACAAGTCAGTGATGAGTCAAGTGATTATGACACACTGTGACTGCGCTGAACTCTCTGTGTTCTGTTCAGACTGTGGTGTTTTGCTCGAGTAGTTACAGAAGTAGGGCAAATATGTCATAACTAGAGACTGATTTATTGGTATGGAACGTATTGGGCCTTTCTTACTTCAAAACCAAGACTGGAAGAATGGCCAATTGTTCAAATCTGGTCTCTGCATTTCAACATCTTAGACACTGAACAAAAAATATAAACACAACAAGTAAAGTTGAACCGGACCCCCAACAGAAGCTAGTCAGCTAACTAGCTACTAGCTAGTAGTCAGTTAGCCACTGCTAGCAGTCATCAGCTAGCCCAGACAACTCTTGCCAGTCTGCACAGCGCTATTCAAACCAGGGCATATCAGACTTGTTTTTCTCCATATCTCCGGATTCCTACCGCAAGCTCTGAACCTTTTCACCTGGATCTTCGCAGCTAGCTAACTGCTATTAGAGTGGCCACTCCTGGCTAACGTCTCTGTCCCAAAGAAAGAACCAATTAAGCTGGAGCTAGCCTTTGCTAGCTAGCCGAAGAGGTCCATCAGCCACTCCTTGTGCTACAATACCTATTTTGCCAATTAGCCAGGACCCCTTTTTACTGCCAACACGGAGCCCCGCCGATCCATCACGACACGACTACCGACGTAATCTGCCCGAGGGGGATTTTCAACTGGCTCCTCTGTCGAGACGTCCCCTGAATGCCCATCTGCTAGCCTGCTATCCGCAGCCCGCTAGCTGTCTAGAGCATATCGGACTGTTAGCTGAATAGGCCCATCGGACAATTTCTTTGGCCACTATGCCTATTTTGCCAATTGGCCTGGACCCTTTTACCACACGGAGCCCTGCTGATTCATCATGACTGGTCTGCCGAAGTAACAGCACAAGGGGGCGACAACAGACTTCTCCCGTCACGACGTCCCTCTAAGGACCTTCTGCTAGCTTGCTAGCCCCGGCCCGCTAGCTGTCTGAATCGCTGTGTCTCCAGCCCACCGAGCTTCTCACTGGACCCCTATGATCACTCGGCTACGCATGGCTCTCCCTAATGTCAATATGACTTGACTATTGCTGTTTTGGTTAGTGATTATTGCCATATTTCACTGTATAGCCTCTAGCCCTGCTCAATACGCCTTAGCTAACCCTTAGGTTCCACTGCCGACACATGCAGAGACTTCACCTGGTTTAAATGATGTTTCTAGAGACACTATCTCTCATCGTCACTCAATGCATAGGTTTACCTCCACTGTATTCACATCCTACCATACCTTTGTCTGTACATTATGCCTCTGAGGTCTTGGCTGATTTCTCTTTGATTTTCCCATAATGTCAAACAAAGAGGCACTGAGTTTGAAGTTAGGCCTTGAAATACTTTCACAAGTACACCTCATATTGACTCAAATGATGTAAATTAGCCTATCAGATGCTTCTATAGCATGACATAATTTTCTGGAATTTTACAAGCTATTTAAAGGCACAGTCAACTTAGTGTATCTGAACTTCTGACCCACTGGAATTGTGAAGTGAAATAATCTGTCTGTAAACAATTGTTGGAAAAATTACTTGTGTTCTGCACAAAGTAGATGTCCTAACCAACTTTCCAAAACTATAGTTTGTTAACAAGAAATGTGTGGAGTGGTTGAAAAACGAGTTTTAATGACTCCAACCTAAGTGTATGTAAACTTCTGACTTCAACTGTACATACACACACACACACATATATATATATATATATATATATATATATATATATATACACATATCTTGAAAAAAAATATTTTCCTTTATTATTTCCCGCAAACACTACCACCTTTACCCTAATTGGAGTAGTCTAATAAACAATAACACAAATAGGTAAACTGTGATATGACTAAAGAGTTAATAAGGGTGATTGTTCCACAAATAGACAGGTATTTTCCTTTCCATGGTAGCAAGATCTTATCTATTTTGCAAACGTTATATTAAAATGAGATCATGTATTTATTTTGGGATATGTACATTGAGTATGTCCACATCCCTGTCAGCTCATTTCATTGGTAAACTACACAGTAATATTATAGTGACCCAATACGTAATATATTACACTTTTAATCCAGGGAGGTTATAAAAAGTATCTAGATCCTCTGAGGCTGTGGAAGAAATCTAATTGTGGATTTAAAAGAAAACAGTAATCATCACGTACAATAACACCTTTGTTTTAAACCCTGGATTTGTAATATTATTGTTGGATCTGATTTTAACAGCTAACATTTCGATTTTAATAGATTGATATACCAATAATGGACAACGTTGTCTTACACCTCTTCACAGTTTAAAACTTTCTGATCACAAACTTTCTCAATCACAAATACCAGGGAGATTTTCCAAAGTTAAAAGAAGGAAGCCTGTACAGAATAAAGAATATTCCAAAACATGCATCCTGTTTTGCAATAAGGCCCTAAAGTAAAACTGCAAAACGTGGCAACAATTAACTTTACGTCCTGAATACAAATCCAACAAAACACATCACTGAGTATCACTTTTCAAGCATGGTGGTGGCTGCATCATGCTATGGGTATGCTAGTCATCGGCAAGGACTAGGGTGTTTAAAAAAAATATAATAATAAAAGAATAGAGCTAAGCACAGGCAAAATTCTAGAGCAAAACCTGGTTCTGTCTGCTTTCCAACAGACACTGGGAGACAAATTCACCTTTCAGCAGGACAATAACCTAAAACACAAGGCCTAATATATAGTTGCTTACCAAGACAACATGGAATGTTCTTGAGTGGACTAGTTACAGTTTTCACTTAGATCGGCTTGAAAATCTATGACAAGACTTGAAAATGGCTGTCTAGCAATGATCAACAACTAACTTGACAGAGCTTAAAGAATTGTTTAAGTAATAATGTGCAAATGTTGTACAATCCATGTGTGCAAAGCTCTTAGAGACTTACCAAGATTGACTCACAGCTGTAATCACTGCTAAAGGTGATTCTAACATGTATTGACTCAGGGGTGTTGATAATTATGTAAATTATGTATTTCTGTACTTCATTTTCAATAAATTTGCATACATTTAAAAATATATATATATACAGTGCCTTGCGAAAGTATTCGGCCCCCTTGAACTTTGTGACCTTTTTGCCACATTTCAGGCTTCAAACATAAAGATATAAAACTGTATTTTTTGTGAAGAATCAACAACAAGTGGGACACAATCATGAAGTGGAACGACATTTATTGGATATTTCAAACTTTTTTAACAAATCAAAAACTGAAAAAATGGGCATGCAAAATTATTCAGCCCCTTTACTTTCAGTGCAGCAAACTCTCTCCAGAAGTTCAGTGAGGATCTCTGAATGATCCAATGTTGACCTAAATGACTAATGATGATAAATACAATCCACCTGTGTGTAATCAAGTCTCCGTATAAATGCACCTGCACTGTGATAGTCTCAGAGGTCCGTTTAAAAGCGCAGAGAGCATCATGAAGAACAAGGAACACACCAGGCAGGTCCGAGATACTGTTGTGAAGAAGTTTAAAGCCGGATTTGAATACAAAAAGATTTCCCAAGCTTTAAACATCCCAAGGAGCACTGTGCAAGCGATAATATTGAAATGGAAGGAGTATCAGACCACTGCAAATCTACCAAGACCTGGCCGTCCCTTTAAACTTTCAGCTCATACAAGGAGAAGACTGATCAGAGATGCAGCCAAGAGGCCCATGATCACTCTGGATGAACTGCAGAGATCTACAGCTGAGGTGGGAGACTCTGTCCATAGGAGAACAATCAGTCATATATTGCACAAATCTGGCCTTTATGGAAGAGTGGCAAGAAGAAAGCCATTTCTTAAAGATATCCATAAAAAGTGTCATTTAAAGTTTGCCACAAGCCACCTGGAAGACACACCAAACATGTGGAAGAAGGTGCTCTGTGCAGATGAAACCAAAATTGAACTTTCTGGCAACAATGCAAAACGTTATGTTTGGCGTAAAAGCAACACAGCTCATCACCCTGAACACACCATACCCACTGTCAAACATGGTGGTGGCAGCATCATGGTTTGGGCCTGCTTTTCTTCAGCAGGGAAAGGGAAGATGGTTAAAATTGATGGGAAGATGGATGGAGCCAAATACAGTACCATTCTGGAAGAAAACCTGATGGAGTCTGCAAAAGACCTGAGACTGGGACAGAGATTTGTCTTCCAACAAGACAATGATCCAAAACATAAAGCAAAATCTACAATGGAATGGTTAAATATAAACATATCCAGGTGTTAGAATGGCCAAGTCAAAGTCCAGACCTGAATCCAATCGAGAATCTGTGGAAAGAACTGAAAACTGCTGTTCACAAATGCTCTCCATCCAACCTCACTGAGCTTGAGCTGTTTCGCAAGGAGGAATGGGAAAAAATGTCAGTCTCTCGATGTGCAAAACTGATAGAGACATACCCCAAGCGACTTACAGCTGTAATCGCAGCAAAAGGTGGCGCTACAAAGTATTAACTTAAGGGGGCTGAATAAATTTGCACGCCCTATTTTTCAGTTTTTGATTTGTTAAAAAAGTTTGAAATATCCAATAAATGTCGTTCCACTTCATGATTGTGTCCCACTTGTTGTTGATTCTTCACAAAAAAATACAGTTTTATATCTTTATGTTTGAAGCCTGAAATGTGGCAAAAGGTCGCAAAGTTCAAGGGGGCCGAATACTTTCGCAAGGCACTGTATATTCACTTTGTCATGATGTGGTATTGCGTGTAGATGGGTGAGAATTGATTTAGTTAAATCCACCTTGAATTCAGGCTGTACCACATCAAAACGTGGAATAAATCAAGGGGTATTGATACTTTCTGAAGGCACTGCAGCGAATGAATGACAGCATGATGCCTCTCACTTCCAAATGTAGGATAGGATATTGATTGCTTTTCTGAACTGCTGAAATTACTACAATACTGGTAATATATTTTGATCACTTTTCAAGTCATTTTGGCCAGCTAATAGGCCTACCGACTGATTAAACAACATCGAAGGAAAGTGTGGACTTCTTATGCATGTTAGCTCTGGCGTACGGCTACTTGTAAACTAAGTGAAAATCCGACCCACTTGTATTCATAACTACATTGTTGATTGTAAACTACAACTTTATACTATAACATGAATACCTATCTAGCTACTTATTCTGTGTCTAAACCAGCCTGATATCATTGATCTGCAGCATGTTATCTTGAATAGGTCAAGTCAGCTGCGACACTCTCAGGTCAGGGAGGTTTGAGCTAGCGTTTTCACATTTGCCATGCTAGGTAACATACAATTTTTTTTAAATGGTTATTTTCCTTAAGAAATCAGACATTACATTTTCTTAAGTAATACATTACAATAAAGTAAAAGGCTCAAAATGTCAAAAACAAACAAAATCTCAATTTCCACTAAACAGATTTTCGTAACATTTTGGCTTTTTCCCAACAATGAGTCGGAGCAACATCCGACGGGTTCTCGTAGGTCACCTCACATACACATTCCAAATATAGTATAATCAAATTATAAACTAGAACATTTCACCTTCCTTCTTACTGTAAAATACATATTTGTATGTTTAGTGTTAATAAATGTGCATATTTTCTGAACATCTCTCTTGATCAAAAGGCCTGCCCCCACCGCTGTGAACTTCACACAGAGCTCTAGCTTGGCTTCCTGAACTCGTTAGGAACTGACCTTTCTTGTCAGTCTATGAGAAACAGAATGTGGTTTTTGTTTCAAATCTATTCATTATTTTAGATTACTGGTTATAAATCTATCTCTGAATGTGCTAGAGCGTTGAAACCACTTTCTGATACTGTGCTACGATGTAGTCCAGGGATTCCAGGCATGTGCTTTGTCAGTGGCTGAGACTTATGCTTCAGCCAGGAGTTGATGGACAGTTGGACCAGGGCTACCACTCAATGCAAACCATTTAGATCTACGGTGTCAACAGATTGATATATAAGCAAAGATGTGGTTGGAACCAGTGCTAGAACCATGCAGGTCCTCTAAATAGGGGACTTTACGTCTAAGAGGTTAAAGTCTGTTGTAACACGACCATTACAGCCTATTACATCAGCTAGCATCCGCATGTATGCATACGCACATACACATACAGGTACACACAAGCAGCTACACACACGCAGATACACAAACACAACCCACACACACGCATCATACAGGGGAGCACTAGATCAGAGTTATGGTATACAACATAAATGATGTAATGTATAGATTATAAACACAAAAAACAGAAATGAGATCATGTAATGCAGATTGAATAATCTTTCCTATAGCTACAGAAACACTGGTTCATGCCTCAGAAATTATATGGCCACTCCAGCTATGCTATTGTATATTAGCTGTTTGTGATTTAAACACTTTGATACCTTTATTGTAATGTTCACAATATGTTAACTTCCTCCAGCCATCTAGTCCTAATAATATAGCTTATTATATCCTCTCTCTCTACCTCTTGCAGTAAAACAAGTCAAACATCGTCCATTTCTATTCTCCCATGGCGTTCCTCTGTTTATCTGCTTTCAGACACCTCCTGCTCTCACCTTCATTGGGATTGATTGTACATGTACACACACACAGAGACACACACACAAACACACACACACACACAAATGTGCCATTCCCAGGGGGGGTATTCTACCCCCCACTGTAAAATATTCTAATTTATGGCGGGGGATGAGGAGGGTGGAAGGTAGGGAGAGGAAAGGTGTCATTCAGCAGTTAAAACATGCCGTTGGCACTGGCTGCTGGTAGGTCACCATGATATCAGGGTAGAGACTGGAGATACATACCAAACAACCTCTCCCTATGGGATGAATAGAAACATGACTCCATCTTATTTTAAATAATCGGTGGTTGTGTGTGTGTGTGTGTGTGTGTGTGTGTGTGTGTGTGTGTGTGTGTGTGTGTGTGTGTGTGTGTGTGTGTGTGTGTGTGTGTGTGTGTGTGTGTGTGTGTGTGTGTGTGTGTGTGGTGGACATGTTTAATAGTTTAATAAACTAACACAAATCTAACCAACTGGAGACATTTTGTTGGTCCCAACAAGGTCAAATGCTATTTCTAGGGTGTTTAAGGTTGGAATTAGGTTTAGGGTAAGAATTAGGTTTAGGGTTAGGAGCTAGGGTTAGGTTTAGGGTAAGGGTTAAGGTTAGGGTAAGAGGACAGGTTAGGTTTAGGGTTAAGGGTTAGGGAAAATAGGATTTTGAAAGGGATTTAATTGTGTTAGCTTTACAAGACTGTGTGTGTGCCTACGTGTAGGCGATGTGTCTATGTGTGTCAATTAAAGATGTCAAACTATCCCTCTGGATGTTTGTGGTAAACTAAACAAACTCGAAATCTGAGATGATTTAACCTTTCATCGCTTTACTCTCTTACAATCTTTTGTCCTTCTGCATCATCATGACCTAATTGTGATACATAATGACTGTATTTACTCTCAACTGTTCAGTATTCTTTGGGGATATTGTTAATCTGACCGGCGTTATGGCTTTACATTAGGACGTAGGGAGTTCCTTGTATACAAACTCAGCCGTCCCTACTGCCTCCACATTCACACAGACGTAGCTCATTAGGTGACTCCATAGTGTAGAAATAAATTACTTTCACTAATAGACATCTCCTACAGCATAAGCGCAAGAAGGGACCTTATAATATAATATAATTTACATACAGTACATTCGGAAAGTATTCAGACCCCTTGACTGTCTTGGCTGTGAGCTTAAGGTCGTTGTCATGTTGGAAGGTGAACCTTCGCCCCAGTCTGAGGTCCTGAGTGCTCTGGAGCGTGTTTTCATCAAGGATCTTTCTGTACTTTGCTTGGTTCATCTTTCCCTTGATCCTGACTACTCTCCCAGTCACTGCCGCTGAAAAACATCCCTACAGCATGATGCTGCCACCACCATGCTTCACCGTAGGGATGGTGCCAGGTTTTCTCCAGCCATGACACTTGGCATTCAGGCCAAAGAGTTGAATCTTGGTTTCATCAGACCAGAGAATCTTGTTTCTCATGGTCCGAGAGTCTTTATCTGGGTTTTGGCAAATTCCAAGCGGCTGTCATGTGCCTTTTACTGAGAAGTGGCTTCCGTCTGATTGGTGGAGTGCTGCAGAGATGGTTGTCCTTCTGGAATATTCTCCCATCTCCACAGAGGAACTCTGCAGCTACTTCAGAGTGACCATCGAGTTCATGGTCACCTCCCTGACCAAGGCCCTTCTCTGCCAATTGCTCAGTTTGGCCAGGCGGACAGCTCTAGGAAGAGTCTTGGTGGTTCCAAAATTATTCCATTTAAGAATGATGGCGGTAACTTTGTTTTTGGGGACCTTCAAAACTGCAGAAATCATTTGCTGTCCTTTCCCAGATCTGTGCCTCGACACAATCCTGCTCTACGGACAATTCCTTCGATCTCATTGCTTAGATTTTGCTCTGACATGTCAACTGTTGGACCTTTATAAAGACAGGTGTGTGCCTTTCCAAATCATGTCCAATAAATTGTATTTACCATAGGTGGACTCCAATCAAGTTGTGGAAACATCTCAAGGATGATCAATGGAAACAGGATGTATCTGAGCTCAATTTTGAGTCTCATAACAAATGGTAAGAATTACTTAAAAACACATGTGTAATACATTTGCAAAATGTCTAAAAACCTGTTTTTGCTTTGTCATTGTGGGCTATTGTGTGTAGATTGAGGAGGAAAAATATGTATTTAATCGGTTTGTTTAATCCAAGGCTGTAATGCAACAAAATGTGGAAAAAGTAAAAGGGTCTGAAAACTTTCCCGAATGCACTATACATTTCAGAGACTGTGCTTGATTACTCTGGCCTGATTATGGACTGTAACTCTGTTATCATCCCTGTGGACGTACATCATTATTTTGATTTGTTTAAAATAACTTAGTGCTAGGTGCCCCGTCAGTGGGACATAAATTCTTGTTAAACTAACTGAACTGTCCGATTTACAATAGGCTTTACAGCGAAAGCATACCATGCGATTGTTTGAGGACAGCGTCCCAGATCAACGTATTTTTCAACCAGCACAGGCTTCATAAAATCACAAATAGCGATTAAATAATCACCTACTTTTTGAAATTCTTCCTCTGTTTACAATCCCAAGAGTTCCAGCTACAACATGCATGGTTGTTTTGTTAGATAAAATACTTCCTTATATCCCAAAAAGGCTGTTTAGTTGGATCCATCGATTTGAGTAATCCACTCGTTCAATATGCAGACAAAGGAATCCAAAAAGCTGCTGCTAAACTTTGCTGAAACTACGTTTCAATCCAATCCTCAGGTACTCTAAAATGTAAACAAATTATAATAATTCATATGGAAAGAAGTATGTTCAATAGAAAGTGCGCGTCCTCTTCGCCTCTCGCCCACAGACTGATTTCCAACTGTGACTCCAAGGTACCAAAACTGGAAATTCTTCCTCGTTTTGGAAGAAACAAGCCTGAAACCTTGAAGAAAGACTGTTGACATCTAGTGGAAGCCATAGGAATTGCAATCTGGGAGCTGGAATTGCATAGGACCCATAGCTTTCCATTGAAAGAGCATGGGATCTCAAATTTAAAAATATTCTAGTTGGTGTTTCTTCTGAGTTTCGGCTACCATATCAATTGTGTTATAGTATCATATATTATTTTAACCTTTCTACAAACTTCAAAGTGTTTTCTATCCAATGACACAGATTATATGCATATCCTGGCTTCTGGGCCTGAGTAACAGGCAGTTTACTTTGGGAACGTCAGTCAGGCGGAAATTCTGGAAAAAAGAACCCTAGCCCCAAGAAGCTTTAGCTTTACTTGTTCTTGGTCTGTTCTTGATGTGTTTGTAGTTACAACAGCTAAACACTCCCATTATTGCTAGCCATTTTCCGCTGTACACCCCTCCATGTTGAGGCAGTGGTTTGGTCCGGGTAGTTGTTCAAAGTACACAGTAAACCCTGATTTACTGTCATTACTCCAAACTTTTTAGGACTTAATATACCTGAGTATAGCTACTTAAAATGATTTAGTAGTAATTATTCAAACCAAAAGAGTCACTGTGACCCTGTAGGGCAGGGGTGTCAAACTCATCCATGAAGGGCCTTGTGGCTGTGGGTTTAGTTTTCTAATTTCAATAAAGACAGACAACCAGGTGAGGGGAGTTAGTTACTAATTAGTCACCATATTTCATCAATCAACTACAAGGGAGGAGAGAACCTGCAGCCACTCGGCCCGCCGTAGAATGAGCGTGATGTGCTCTAGGGGGTGCAGATTGGAGTATCGTCTTTAACATTTTGAGTAATGTCCTTACTAAGTCATGCCTCCAATATAATTTCCCAGTGTGCCTTGCCTTGTCAAGTGATTTGTAGAGTTACCACCCATGTCTGTATTTGTTAGTGATAGATATCCTTATTGAATTTGTTCAATATCAGTATCATGGTCTTCACCCATTAAGTTTCTAGAAGAATATTGTCATTATAGTGAAACTCTGTAACACAATACCTTTCTTGGTAGGCCTTAAGTTGAGGTCTAGCTTTACCCTAATACAGTGGGCTGCATCTCATGGTTTATATGCCACATCAGGCATGCAAGTAAGGTGTTACAAAATTCCAGTAACAATGGCAACATCCCCAGATTGTCAATAAATCCTGATTGAGGGAGTTCCAGGCATCTTCCAACCAGGATTTCTGGAAAATTAACCAGAATTTTGCATTTGTCACATAATGCGGGCTTGTGAGAAATGACTGGAACTCCCACTATGACTGCCATAGGTAGAAACAGTGTAAAGAGAACTCCCAAACCATTTAAATAGGAACAACCATTTCAGTAATGGGTGCAAAAAAAATGTTTCGAAAAATGTATGTCATTTATTTTTGTGTGTCATAAGACGAATCAATCAATCTCTCAAAGTACATGGAAAAACATAGATATACAGTCGGAAGTTTACATACACTTAAGTTGGAGTGTTTAACCACTCCACAAATTTCTTGTTAACAAACTATAGTTTTGGAAAGTCGGTTAGGACATCTACTTTGTGCATGACACAAGTCAATTTTCCAACAATTGTTTGCAGACAGATTATTTCACTTATAATTCACTGTATCACAATTCCAGTGGGTCAGACATGTAGATATACTAAGTTGACTATGCCTTTAAACAGCTTGGAAAATTCCAGAAAATTATGTCATGGCCTTAGAAGCTTCTGACAGGCTATTTGACATCATTTGAGTCAATTGGAGTTCATGGGAAAATCTAAATAAATCAGCCAAGACCTCAGAAAGAAATTGTAGGCCTCCACAAGTATGGTTCAGCCATGGGAGAAATTTCCAAATGGCTCCCATGGATGACAATAATGACTCAAATACTGTTGATCCATAAGGGATTACAATGATGTGTAACGCCTGAAGGTACCACGTTAATCTGTACAAACAATAGTACGCAAGTTTAAATAACAAGGGTCCACGCAGCTGTCTTACCGCTCAGGAAGGAGATGTGTTCTGTCTCCTAGAGATGAACGTACTTTGGTGCGAAAAGTGCATATCAATGCCAGAACAACAGCAAATGACCTTGTGAAGATGATGGAGGAAACAGGTACAAATGTATCTATATCAACAGTAAAACAAGTCCTATATCGACATAACCCGAAAGGCCGGTCAGCATGGAAGAAGCCACTGCTCCAAAACCGCCATAAAAAACCCAGACTACGGTTTTCAGCTGCACATGGGGACAAATATGGTATTTTTTTGAGAAATGTCCTCTGGTCTGAGGAAACAAAAATAGAACTGTTTGGCCATAATGACCATCATCATGTTTGGAGGAAAAAGGGGGAAGCTTGCAAGCTGAAGAACACCATCCCAACCATGATGCACGGAGATGGCAGCATCATGTTGTGGGGTGCTTTGCCGCAGCAGGGACTGGTACACTTCACAAAATAGATGACATCATAAGGTAGGAAAATGATGTGGATATATTGAAGCAACATCTCAAGACATCAGTCAGGAAGTTAAAGGTTGGTCACAATTGGGACAATGACCCCAAGCATACTTCCAAAGTTGGTTCAAAATGGCTTAAAAGTTGTTTGACCTGTGCCAAACATTTCGGGTAGCCTTCTACAAGCTTCCCACAATAAGTTGGGTGAATTTTGGCCCATTCCTCCTGACAGAGCTGGTGTAACTGAGTCTGGATTGCAGGCCTCCTTGCTCACTTAAGCTATTTCATTTCTGCCCAAAAAATGTTCTATAGGATTGAGGTCAGGGATGTGATGGCCACTCTAATTCCTTGACTTTGGACATTTTAATTAAACTATTTAAAGGCAATGTTACCAAATTCTAATGGAGTGTATGTAAACTTCTGATGGGTGTGTTTGTGTTGAAGGACCTCTGCACGCAGCTTAGTGAGTGAGAGGAGGGCAGGGCCAGCATGCGCTCACTCAATGAAAAGTGATGTGAGAATAACAAACTAACAGCACGAGCTAGCTACATGCTTCTCCCTCATGTGGCAACTCCTCTCTTGCTACAATTGTTTTTCAGGCCTTGTGGGTGGGTTTTGAGTGGTCGTTTTGCTAAACCTGGCAACCCTGGATCTTCTTTAAACTCTGAAGGGAAAGGGGGATAACCTAGTCAGTTGTACAACTGAATGCATTCAACCAAAATGTGTCTTCTGCATTTAACGCATCCACTCTGAATGAAAGAGGTGCCTTGATCGACGCCCAGTTGTTAACTGTCTTGCAGAACAGCAGATTTTTCTACCTTGCCGACTCAAAGATTTGAACCAGCAACCTTATGGTTACTGGCCCAACAGTCTTAATCGCTAGGCAACCTGCAAAAGGGGAATGTAGCTGTATTATTGGTCTCGTTTCCTTAGGATTGAGTTAATTTGTATTTTACTTTTTCTGGAGAAATTCATTTTTGTTCAATGTTTGTTTGTTGTTGTGAATCGATTTTTTGCCTATTTTGCCAACATTATTATTTATTCTCCTAACCACTACCACCATCTCTAATATTATCTTTGTGAATTAAGTTATTAATTTGGCAACATTGATCTTGGTCGCGCTCCCCTGCTCAGACATTGCATGTATCAACCAATAGATGCGTGCCAGGTGGTGTGTCACAGTATCATCGGACTGAGCTTGGTGGCATTGCAGGCCATCTCAACACTGTGTGTTACAGGGAAGACATCCTCCTCCCTCATGTGGAGGCTCATCCTGACATGACCCTCCAGCATGACAATGCCACCAGCCATACTGCTCGGATCTCAATCCCATTGAGCACGTCAGGGACCTGTTGGATTGGAGGGTGAGGGCTAGGGCCATTCCCTCCAGAAATGTCCAGAAATGTCTTGCAGGTGCCTTGGTTGAAGACCAGACCATCACAGCAAGAACTGACAAATCTGGTGCAGTCCATGAGGAGGAAATGCACTGCAGTACTTAATGCAGCTGGTGGCCACACCAGATACTGACTGTTACTTTTGACCCCCCCCCTCCCTTTTTTTCAGGGACACATTATTCCATTTCTGTGGAACTTGTTCAGTTTATGTCTCATTTGTTGAATATCGTTATCTTCATACAATTTTTTACACCTGTTTAGCAAACAGTTGACAGTGAGAGGACGTTTCTTTTTTTGCTGAGTTTAGATCCATTTCCTATCATTGATTTTTGTAGCTACAATCTTTAAAACTTTGTCTGTGGAAAGAGTTATCCATAAATGTAATAGTGGTCTACCATCCTCCCTCAGCTAACCTCAGCTAACCTTTGTGCACTCAATGAGTTTACAAGTTTACTTGTCTTATTGTCTTATTTTACTTAATCAGTAAAATAGAAGCTATTATCCTGGGTGACCTAAATTATGATTCGGAAATGAGGGCTTTCGATAATCTAAAAGACATGTGTAATGATCTCAACCAAACCCAGATGGTGACTAAGCCTTCATGGCCCAACTCTAAACAGTTTTCAACATCAGCTCTGATTGATCTTATTCTAATGAAATCACAAGATAAATATGTTTCTACAGGTGTCTTTGCCAAGATATTAGTGACCATTGCCCAGTTGTTTGTGTTAGAGATGTGAGAATACAAAAATCTAAGCCTCGTGTCATCACAAAGAGGAACTTTAAAGCTTTCAGCCTTTTTGCAGATGCATTTAATACTATTTTTGGATAATCATGCTCTCTTCAACAAACTAAGGGTTCAAGATAGAATAAATGCCTGGTACACCTCGGAATTATCAGAAGTCATTCATAAAAGAGATGATCCTTGTGTCAAGGCCAGGAACACAGGCTTAGGCCCGGACTGGCAAGCTTTTAAGCAACTGAGGGATCCTAGTGTAAGACAAATCAGAAAAGCTAAATCGGATTATTATGTAACTGCACATTCAGATTGAAATGGGAGCCCAAACAAAATCTGGAAAACTATCAAATCCCTGAAGGGTTCTACTTCCTCATCTCTGCCACAACAAATTAATTCAGACACTTGCCTCATCACGGGAAAAAATGCCATCATTGATGCATTTTATGTCAGTGAAAGAACTTCTAAGCCTATTCACAATGATACTGGACTGGATGCTGATTGGGGGAACATGGTGAATGATCAGACAAATGCTAGTAAAAGCTTTTTTTGGCTATTTACAAAAACAGAAGTCATGGATGCTTTGCTAGCAATTGACAACAAGAAATCCACAGGGGCCGACCAATTGGGTCCCGGTCTGATTAAGTGAGGCGAACCCATCATTGTTGGCTCAATAACCCACATTTGTAATATAACATTGTTTTCAAGAAATATTCCAAAAGTATGGAAATTAGCTCTTGTGCTACCACTCCATAAGGAAGGAATAGTAGTGATCTTAATCATTATCTCCCCATTTCATGGCTACCTAGTCTAGCTAAGATTCTTGAATCCTTTGCTATGTATTTTTTTTCACCTTTATTTAACCAGGTAGGCCAGCTGAGAACAAGTTCTTATTTACAACTGCGACCTGGCCAAGATAAAGCAAAGGAGTGCGACAAAAACAACAATCAAGAGTTACACATGGGATAAACAAACGTACAGTCAATAACACAGTAAGGTAAGGAAGTAAGGAGGTAAGGCAATAAATAGGCCAATAGTAGCAAAGTAATTTCAACTTAGCAAATTGCACTGGAGTGATAGATGTGCAGATGAGGATGTGCAAGTAGAAATACTGGTGTGCAAAAGAGCAGAAAAACAAAAACAAATATGGGGTAGGTAGTTTGTTGGATGGGCTATTTACAGATGGGCTGTGTACAGCTGCAGCGATCGATAAGCTGCTCTGACAGCTGATGCTTAAAGTTAGTGAGGGAGATGTAAGTCTCCAGCTTCAGTGATTTTTGCAATTCGTTCCAGTCATTGGCAGCAGAGAACTGGAAGGAAAGGTGGCCAAAGGAGGAGTTGGCTTCGGGGAAGCACAGTGAAATATACCTGCTGAAGCACGTGCTACGGGTGAGTGTTTTTATGGTGACCAGTGAGCTGAGATAAGGTGGAGTTTTACCTAGAAAAGACTTATAGATGACCTGGAGCCAGTGGGTTTGGCAACAAATATGTAGCGAGGACCAGCCATCGAGAGCATACAGGTCGCAGTGGTGGGTAGTATATGGGGCTTTGGTGACAAAACGGATGGCACTGTGATAAACTACATCCAATTTACTGAGTAGAGTGTTGGAGGATATTTTGTAAATGACATTGCCAAAGTCAAGGATCGGTAGGATATTCAGTTTTATGGGGGAATGTTTGGCAGCATGAGTGAAGGAGACTTTGTTGTGAAATAGGAAGCCTATTCTAGATTGAATTTTGGACAGGAGATACTTAATATGAGTCTGGAAGGAGAGGTTACAGTCTAACCAGACATCTAGGTATATATAGTTGTCCACATATTCTAAGTCAGAACCGTCCAGATAAGTGATGCTAGACGGGCGGGCGGGTGCGGGGAGCGATCAGTTGAAGAGCATGCATTTAGTTTTACTAGCATTTAAGAGCAGTTGGTGGCCATGGAAGGAGTGTTGTATGGCATTGAAGCTTGTTTGTAGGTTTGTTAACACAGTGTCCAAAGAAGGGCCAGATGTATACAGAATTGTGTCATCTGGGTAGAGGTAGATCAAAGAATCACCCGCAGCAGAGCGACATCATTGATTTATACAGAGAAAAGAGTCGGCCCGAGAATTGAACCCTGTGGCACCCCCATAGAGACTGCCAGAGGTCTGGACAACAGGTCCTCCGATTTGACACACTGAACTCGATCTGAAAAGTAGTTAGTGAACCTGGCTAGGTAGTAATTAGAGAAACCAAGGCTGTTGAGTCTGCCGATAAGAATGTGGTGATTGACAGAGTCGAAAGCCTTGGCCAGGTCGATGAAGACGGCTGCACAGTACTGTCTTTTATCAATGGTTGTTATGATTTCATTTAGGTCCTTGAGCATGGCTGAGGTGCACCCGAGACCAGCTCGGAAACTGGATTGCATAGCGTAGAAAGTATGGTGGGATTCTAAATGGTCGGGGATCTGTTTGTTCACAGTTGCTGCGGGGCGTGCAGAGTTGTTGGCCGGGGTTGGGTTGCCAGGGGGTTGGGTTGCCAGGGGCGTGCAGAGGTGTTGGCCGGGGTTGGGTTGCCAGGTGGAAAGCATGGCCAGCCGTAGAGAGATGCTTGTTGAAATTCTCGATTATCATGGCTTTATCGGTGGTGACAGTGTTTCCTATTCTCAGTGCAGTGGGCAGCTGGGAGGAGGTGCTCGTATTCTCTAGGACTTTACAGTGTCCCAAAACTTTTGGGAATTAGTACTGCAGGATGCAAATTTCTGTTTGAAAAAGCTAGCCTTTGCTTTCCTAACTGCCTGTGTATATTGGTTTCTGACATCCCTGAAAAGTTGCATATGGCGGGGACAATTCGATGCTAGTGCAGTACGCCACAGGTTGGTTTTGTGCTGGTCAAGACTGGAGTGAACCAAGGGCTGTATCTGTTCTTAGTTCTACATTTTTTGAAAGGGGCATGCTTATTTAAGATGGTGAGGAAAGAACTTTTAAAGAACAATTAGGCATCCTCTACTGACAGGATGACGTCCTTCCAGGATTCCCGAGCCAGGTAGATTAGAAAGGCTTGCTAGTAGATGTGTTTTAAGGATCGTTTGACAGTGATGAGTCGTTTGACCGCTTACCCATAATGGTCGCAGGCAATTAGGCAGTGATTGCTGAGATCATGGTTGAAGACAGCAGAGGTGTATTTAGAGGGCAAGTTGGTCAGGATGATATCTATGTTTACGGATTTGGGGTGTGTGAGATTAAGGGCATCTAGTTAGGTTTGTAGAAAGGCCGGTGTGTTAAGCGTATCCCAGTTTTGGTCACCTAACAGTACAAACTCAGAAGATAGATGGGAGGCAATCAATTCACATATGGTGTCCAGGGCACAGGTGGAAGCTGAGGGGGGTCTATAACATTTTTTATTTATTTTACCTTTATTTTACTAGGCAAGTCAGTTAAGAACAAATTCTTATTTTCAATGACGGCCTAGGAACAGTGGGTTAACTGCCTGTTCAGGGGCAGAACGACAGATTTTGTACCTTGTCAGCGGGGATTTGAACTTGTAACCTTTTGGTTACTAGTCCAATGCTCTTACCACTAGGCTGCACTGCCGCCCCTGTGGCAAAAGTGAGGGACTCATTTCTGGAGAGATGGATTTTTAAAAGTAGAAGCTTGAACTGTTTGGGCGTAGACCTGGATAGTAGGACAGAACTCTGCAGGCTATCTCTACAGTAGATTGCAACTCTGCCCCCTTTAGCAGTTTTATATTTACGGAAAATGTAATTGATGATGGACATTTCTGAATTTTTGGTGGCCTAAAGCAGTGAATAAAGCAAACTCAGGGCGGAGGATTCTGATGTTAACATGCATGAACGCAAGGCTTTTACGGTTACAAAAGAGCGCCTGGGGACACAGTGCCTGGGTTAACCTCTACATCACCAGAGGAACAGAGGAGGAGTAGGATGAGGGTACAGGTAAAGGCTATAAGAACTGGTTGTCTAGTGCGTTGGGAATAGAGAATATATTGATACTGTTTATCATGCAATTTCATTTTATATGTTGTCCTCGATAGGCCTGATCTCTGACGCCTGTTCATGGTTTCATGATTATCTTAGTGACAGAATGCAGCCCATCGCGAATAATGGGATTAAGTGTGTATTTCTTGAAGTGGATAAAGGTGTACTTCAGGGTTCAATTTTGGGACCTGTTCTCTTCAAAAAAAACATATAGATGAGCTGATTAAGAAGCTAAGATTTAAAGTTGGCTTTGTCTACAGTAACAGATTGTGCCTTTCTCTAAGAAATAAGATTATTTAGTCTTGATTACGGTGGTGATATTATTAATCAAAGTGCAGCAGCTACTACTCTTAAACCTTTAGATGCCGTCTACCATGGTGCCCATCGTTTTGTTATAGGTGACAGTTTTGATACTCATCACTGCATCCTGTATCAAAGGGTTAGGTGGACTTTGCTAATGTCCCATAGGTCTACTCCATTTTCTTTACAAGGCCAACTTCATACACTTCCGTCTCAAATAACCTTGCTGTTGAAGTATAGACACTTGAGTTGACTAACCCGTTCGTTCTCAGGATTGGTTAACTCTTGAGGTTCCTAGGGTTTCCACCGAGATAGATAAATGTGCTTTTAGTTTTATAGCGCCGTATTGCTGGAACAAAATCTTACTTTTCTGGTGTCATCCGGGCAGGTTAGAGTATTGATTGGAGATTTATTTGTTGAGGAATGTAACTTTTTCTTGGTGATTTGTGATGTTTTACTTGTGCTTCACATGACTGTGTTGTGGGATTTTAATGTATATACAGTGTCTTCAGAAAGTATCCAGACACCTTGACACATTTTCTTACGTTACAGCCTTATTCTGAAATTGACCAAATAGTTTTTTCCCCTCATCAACCTACATATAATACCCCGAAATGACAAACCAAAAACAGTTTTTCAGAAATATTTTCTAATTTATTAAGAATAAAAAACTGATATCACATTTGCATAAGTATACAGACCCTTTACTTACTATTTGTTGAAGCAAGTTTGGCAGTGATTACAGCATGAGTCTTCTTGGGTATGACTCTACAAGCTTGGCACATCTATATTTTCTGGAGTTTCTCCCATGCTTCTCTGCAGATTCTCTCAAGCTCCGTCAGGTTGGATGGGGAGCGTTGCTGCACAGCTATTTCTCAATCTGGTTCAAGTCTGGGCCACTCAAGGACATTCATAGACTTGTCCCAAAGCCACTCCTGCGTTGTCTTGGCTGTGTGCTTAGGGTCATTGTCCTGTTGGAAGGTGAACCTTCACCCCCAGTCTGAGGTCCTGAGTGCTCTTGAGCAGGTTTTCATCAAGGATGTCTCTGTTCTTTGCTTGGTTCATCTTTCCCTTGATCCTGACTAGTCTCCCAGTCCCTGCCACTGAAAAACATCTCCACAGCATGATGCTGCCACCACCATGCTTCACCATAGGGATGGTGCCAGGTTTCCTCCAGATGTGATACTTGGCATTCAGGCCAAAGAGTTTAATCTTTGGCCTGATTGAGAATCCAGAGAATCTTGTTATCTGGCCTGAGAGTCCTTTAGGTTCCTTTTGGCAAACTCCAAGTGGGCTGTCACTATACCATAAAGGCCTGATTGGTGGAGTGCTGCAGAAATGGTTGTCCTTCTGGAAGGTTCTCCCATCTCCACAGAGGAACTCTGGAGCTCTGTCAGAGAGACCATCGAGTTCTTGGTCACCTCCCTGACCAAGATCATTCTCTCCCGATTGCTCAGTTTTGCTGGATGGCCAGCTCTAGGAAGAATCTTGGTGGTTCCAAACTTCTTCCATTTAAGAATGATGGAGGCCACGGTGTTCCTGGGGACCTTCAATGCTGCAGAAATGTTTTGGTACCCTTCCCCACATCTGTGCCTTGACACAATCCTGACTCGGCGCTCTATAGACAATTCCTTCCACCTCATGCCTTTGTTTTTGCTCTGACATGCACTGTCAACTGTGGGACCTTATATAGATAGGTGTGTGCCTTTCCATATCATGTCCAATCAATTCAATTTACCACAGGTGGACTCCAATCAAGTTGTAGAATTATTTCAAGGATGATCAAGGGAAACGGGATGTACCTGAGCTCAATTTTCGAGTCTCATAACAAAGGGTCTGAATAGTTATGTAAATAATGTATTTCTGTTTTTATTTTTTAATACATTTGCAAAAAAATATATAAAAACAGTTTTCACTTGACGATTATGGGGTTTTGTGTGTAGATTGATGAGGAATTGTTTGTATATAATCCCTTTTAGAATAAGGCTGTGACGTAACAAAATGTGAGAAAAGTCAAGGGGTCTGAATACTTTCCAAATTCAGAAATTTTTCAGACCCCTTGACTTTTTCTACATTTTCTTATGTTATAGCCTTATTATAAAAGGAATTACATTTAACATCACACAAGTGTTCTAGGAAATTGAGAAATTGAGGGAGTGAAAAATAAAATAGTTCAAATAAAAAGGGCTTATTAAGGTACATTTGACTTAAGTCCCTGGATTCTTATGTTATTCCTTTGTTTGTTTTTTAGATATTCTTCGAATGATCTATGTGAGTGGGTTAAGAAGAGTAGGTTGAACTAAGATATTAAAGAAATTGATGAAGTAACATTAGTCTGCCCACTAAACTACGAAAGCATCCATCACTTAGAAAGAAGACTCATCTCTTAGATCCTGTGAAATGCTATTGCAGTCATGCTGTTGATAGTCAAATAACTGCAACAGAAATGTTACGCTCAGCTCATATGAGGTGTTTGATAGATTTATTAAGAGCCTAATTGAATTGTAAACTGCTCGACACAGTTAAAATTGTAAAGAAATTAAATCACATTCTTTTTCATATTCTACAGCCAGGGCATCACACTGTGTTTGTGTATGAGATTAGGTAATAATCAATAGATCTCATGTTGCTGGTGAATAAATGCACTTGAAAGGCTTTGGATGGCATGGCTTACTGTCCTGGGGCTCTTCATTCTATTTTATTATGTCAAGTGATGAATAGATGACTAGAATTAATAACTTTACTATTGATAATGTCTTGGAATGGGTCATTTGAAATGTTATATTCTGGGATTGATGGAGAAAATGAAATGTAAAAATAAAGGGTAATTGAGACAGGGGAGAGAGAGAGAGATGGAGAGAGTGAACAAGAGAGTGTCACGTCCTTCAAAATGAGCGGACCAAGGCGCAGTGTGCATTGAGTTCCACATCTTTTTAATACAAAGTGAAACTAGAAACAAAACCACAAAATTTACAAAGAATGTGAACAAGTAGTGCCCAAACACACTAACACAAACAATATCCCACCAAACCAGGACCAAGCAGCGTGCCCAAAAGGGAAAAAAGTTTTGTACATGGGAAGAAGTGATGGGTGGATGTGAAACCCTTCCTTGGCGGCAGACGGAAGGTAATAATGGAAGACAGCGACAATGCCAGGGTTCGCAGCCACAGAAGCCCAAGGAGCACAAGGGGGGCAGCACAAGGGGTGGCCGGCCGAGCCGAGGCAAGAACCAGAGACCGTCAGGGAGGCAATGGAGAAGTTGGGAGAGAGAGATGTTGTGCAAGTGTGTTCTGCTCAACATTTGACCAGAAGATTCGATTAACAGTCTGGTGAAACCTGTGCCGGCTCCACACACAAGATCTCTAGTGCGCCTCCCCAGCCCAGTACGTCATGTGCCGGTTCCCTGCATTCGCCCTAAAGTGCCAGAGACCGTCAGGGAGGCGATGCAGAAGTTGGGAGAGAAAGAGGAGAGAGATGTTGTGCAAGTGAGTTCTGCTCAACATTCGACCAGAGGATCCGATTTGCAGTCTGGTGAAACCTGTGCCGGCTCCACACATCTGGACTCCAGTGCGTCCTGTGCCTCCTCCACGCACTCGCCCTGAAGGGCATGTCACCAGTCCGGTGCCATCTGTACCGGCTCCACACACTAGGCCTCCAGTGCGCATTCACAGTCCAGAGCTTCCGGGGACGGTTCCCAGTCCAGAGATTCCGGGGACGGTTCCCAGTTCAGAGCTTCCGGTGACGGTTCCCAGTCCAGAGCTTCCAGCGACGGTTCACAGTCCGGAACCTCCTGCGACGGTCCACAGTCCAGAGATTCTGGCAATGTTTCCCGGTCCTGAACCTCCTGCAATGGTCCACGGTCCGGAACCTCCAGCGACGGTCAACGGTCCGGAACCTCCAGCGACGGTCAACGGTCCGGAACCTCCAGCGACGGTCAACGTTCCGGAACCTCCAGCGACGGTCAACGGTCCGGAACCTCCAGCGACGGTCAACGGTCCGGAACCTCCAGCGACGGTCAACGGTCCGGAACCTCCAGCGACGGTCAACGGTCCGGAACCTCCAGGGACAGTCAACGGTCCGGAACCTCCAGCGACGGTCAACGGTCCGGAACCTCCAGCAACGGTCAACGGTCCGGAACCTCCAGCGACGGTCAACGGTCCAGAGCTTCCAGGCAAGGCATCCAGTCCTGCTCCAGGGCAGGAGCCTTCCTCTGCGCCGGTGGCCAGTCCAGGCACGGCGTCCAGTCCTGCTCCAGGGCAGGAGCCTTCCTCTGCGCCGGTGGCCAGTCCAGGCACGGCGTCCAGTCCTGCTCCAGGGCAGGAGCCTTCCTCTGCGCCGGTGGCCAGTCCAGGCACGCCTTCCTCTGCGCCGGTGGCCAGTCCAGGCACGGGCAGGAGCCTTCCTCTGCGTCCAGTCCTGCTCCAGGGCAGGAGCCTTCCTCTGCGCCGGTGGCCAGTCCAGGCACGGCGTCCAGTCCTGCTCCAGGGCAGGAGCCTTCCTCTGCGCCGGTGGCCAGTCCAGGCACGGCGTCTAGTCCTGCTCCAGGGCAGGAGCCTTCCTCTGCGCCGGTGGCCAGTCCAGGCACGGCGTCTAGTCCTGCTCCAGGGCAGGAGCCTTCCTCTGCGCCGGTGGCCAGTCCAGGCACGGCGTCTAGTCGCGCTCCATGGCAGGAGCCTTCCTCTGCGCCTGCGGTGGCCAGTCCAGGCACGGCGTCTAGTCCTGCTCCAGGGCAGGAGCCTTCCTCTGCGCCGGTGGCCAGTCCAGGCACGGCGTCTAGTCGCGCTCCATGGCAGGAGCCTCCCTGCGCCTTGGACCGCTCATTTTAAAGTTTGTGGCAGGTTGCGAGAGAGAGATATGAAGGAAAACTAACATAGAGAGTGCTGGTATGAGAGAGCAGTTTCTGTAGTGTGTAAATCCATAACAACACCTCAGAGGGGATCCTGACACACACACACAGACACAGACACACACGCGCACACACACACACACACACACACAAACACAGACACACTCGCACACATACTAACACTCCATCTTTGATATTATTCCGTTAACTCAAATGGAACATTTTATGCATAACTCTTCTCACAAACGGTTAGTGCATTTCAATAGCCCACGCCATCGGGCATGGCTTTCAAACCACACATCCTGACCACCCCACGTTTTTTTCGAGTCATTTGTTACCCTAGCATTACAAAAGGAAAAGCCATGTGAACAACCGTTCTCTCTCTTTTTGGCGCTGCGTTACATCTGTCGTTATCGCCACACAAACACACAGCTGTGACTTTTTTAAGAATGGACGGGTGTGTGTGTGTGTGTGTGTGTGTGTGTGTGTGTGTGTGTGTGTGTGTGTGTGTGTGTGTGTGTGTGTGTGTGTGTGTGTGTGTGTGTGTGTGTGTGTGTGAGTGAAGTTTTGTGCAAAGCCGGGGGTTCTTTATGTAACAGAGTAGAGTAGATCACACAATAGAGCATGGCCTATTTTTAGAGATCCTGAGAAACTGTCTTCCTACTCCATAAGCAGGTTAGCGTTTTTCGCCATGAATCTTGTTCTTTTAGGCAGCTCTGCAGAGTGGTCACTAGCTGGTACAGCCACATAGTCATAAAATCAGTTAACCCTAAACTTAACCACACTGCTAACCCTAATGCCTAACCCTAAACCTTAAATTAATACAAAACAGCAAATGTTTGAGTACAGCCCATTTGAATTTGTGGTCTGTATATTTGATCTTTTAATTTAAAATACTATCAGCACCACAGGCTTTTTTTGGGTTGTAGAGTGCAGTTTTTCCAATAATTGTTCTTCTGTAATTGGGGCAGGATTCTGGAAGACTCTGACCGCTGTTTCAAGGATTTGTAATTTGTCTTTCAATTTTGGAATTCGTCATGATGTGGTTTGTTTAATTTATTCGAATTCGCCAAGAAGTGGTTTGATTCTATGAATTCCTCAGTTACATACAGCTGGTTTCTAATGTGCTGTTACTTTTTTGTTTTGAGTGTGTGATTGTATTGCTTCAGTGTTTCCCCATAGTGAAGGTGTATATATTTTTGTGGTCTGGAGCTCTGTGTTTTTGATTAGACATATTTATCAATAACGTCCTTAGATGTTTGCAATTATAATTTACAAAACAATCATGATCTATTCCTTTTGGTTTGCTGTTATTTTTCTTTAGAATCACCAAGGAGGCTAATTTGTAAAACATGTAGTTTATGTTCCAAACGGACAAATTTAAACTTCATTTGCTGTAGGAGAATGTTAAGGCTAAAATGTTAGGAGTGATGTCCAGGAGTGATAGTATTTTTTGTCTACTAATGGCTTTTTGATAGATTTCTGGGTAACACTTTACTTGACAACCGGCATCATAACACGTTATGGCACGGTAATAACCATGTCATAATATGTCATAACAGGTGACATAACTTGTCATAACCTGTTAGAATATGGTCATATCACTACCAGGACACATATTTACACCTGTTTTGACATATATTACATTATTTTATAGCTGGTTATGACACCTACATAAGAGTGTCAGAACCCACAAAACCTACCACACAAGGCAAAACATTCCATTACAACATTCCATCACACCGTGTCAACAGTATGTTTATGTTTCATTAACCCTAGGATGCATATGCTGGTCTCCTTTTTAACTCATTTAGTAAAAGGAGTTTCATAAGGAGGCTCATAAGAATGTTGCCAGAAATACAACCAAAATGGTTTTACAGATGCTGGATTAAAAGAAATAGTAATAATTTCACCTTTATTTAACCAGGTTGGCCAGTTGAGAAAAAGTTCTCATTAACAACTGCGACCTGGCCAAGATAGAGCAAAGCAGTGCGACACAAACAACAGAGTTACACATGGGATAAACAAACATACAGTCAATAACACAATAGAAAATCTATATACAGTGAGTGCAAATGTAGTAAGATTTGGGGGGTAAGGCAATAAATAGACCATAGTAGTGAAAAAATAAAAATATAGCACTTAAACACAAGAGTGATAGATGTGCAGAAGATGAATGTGCAAGTAGAGATACTGGGGTGCAAAGGAGCAAAAATATATATAACAATATGGGGATGAGGTCGTTGGGTGGGCTATTTACAGATGGGCTATGTACAGGTGCAGTGATTGGTAAGCTGCTCTGACAGCTGATGCTTAAAGTTAGTGAGGGAGATGTAAGTCTCCAGCTTCAGTGATTTTTGCAATTCGTTCCAGCAGTCATTGGCAGTAGAGAACTGGAAGGAAAGGCGACCAAAGGAGGAGTTGGCTTTGGGGGGGACCAGTGAACTATACCTGCTGAAGCACGTGCTACGGGTGGGTGCTGCAGGCTCGGTGCTCAAGAGCTCCAATGCGCCTGCACGGTCCGGTCTATCCGTCACCACCTCCACGCACCAGCCCTCCGGTGGCAGCCCCCCGCACCAGGCTGTCTCTCAGGCTCATCCGTACAGGTGCTCCCGTCTGTCCAGCGCTGCCGGAGCCTTCCTCCTCTCCAGCGCTGCCGGAGTCTCCCGCCTGTCCGGCGCTGCTGCCGGAGTGTACCGCCTGTCCGGCGCTGCTGCCGGAGTGTCCCGCCTGTCCGGCGCTGCTGCCGGAGTCTGAAGATCCCCTCTGCCCAGAGCTGCCAGAGCCCCTCTGCCCAGAGCTGCCAGAGCCCCTCTGCCCAGAGGCGCCAGACCCCCTCTGCCCAGAGGCGCCCCTCTGTCCCGAGCAGCTGCCCCTCTGTCCCGAGCAGCTGCCCCTCTGTCCCGAGCAGCTGCCCTTCTGTCCCGAGCTGCCCCTCAGTCCAGTGGGGTCATGTAATAGGGTCGCTGTAGTTAGGAGGCCAAGGAAGCGGACAAGGTGGCGTACTAAGACTATGGTGAAGTGGGGGCCACGTCCAGCACCAGAGCCGCCACCGCGGACAGATGCCCACCCAGACCCTCCCCAATAGGTTCAGGTTTTGCGGCCGGAGTCCGCACCTTGGGGGGGGGGGGGTGTACTGTTACACCCTGACCATAGTTTGCTTTGTATGTTTCTATGTTTTGTTTGGTCAGGGTGTGATCTGAGTGGGCATTCTATGTTGTGTGTCTAGTTTGTCTGTTTCTGTGTTTGGCCTGATATGGTTCTCAATCAGAAGCAGGTGTTAGTCATTGTCTCTGATTGGGAACCATATTTAGGTAGCCTGTTTGGTGTTGGGTTTGTGGGTGATTGTCCTTGTTCTGTCGCTGTGTTACTTAGCACCAGTATTAGGCTGTTTAGGTTTTCGTGTTACGTTTATTGTTTTTGTATTTGATTCGTGTTTATTTTGTTTCATTAAACATGGATCGCAATAGCCACGCCGCATTTTGGTCTGACTCTCCTTTGCCTACAGAAAACCGTGACAATAATGTGTTATCATTGAAATGTGTATGAAACTGTTGAAGAGAGAACATTTCAAACAATAAAATAATTATTGAAAGGTCCAGATCATCACTCAAAATAATTATGGATAATATTTTAGTCCCATTTAGATAAAACACAGATATTACATAATCGGGTCTTTTTCACCCAGTATGTGCATTCTTGGGGCATCATGTTTACTATGCATCCTAGGGTTTAAAAATATTTACCATATTCAATAATCATTGTAATTGCGCACACATTGATTTCAAACATGTACATAGCCCAATGCTCTGTTCCTGATGACTGGGATGGATGCAGGAGAAGATTTCCGGAGCAGGACAAAGCTCCCTTTTTTTTACTGTACTGATGACTGACATAAGGGCATGTACGTGATAGGCCTATCTGGTTTACATGATTATGATGGTCATAATGCTTACTGACGGTGTCAAAGTGTATTTTCATAATCCAAGTAAATGACACAGGATGGTCATAATATAAGGGCACAGGGAGAGACCCAGATGCAGATGGGTCGAGTCTCTGATACTTATTATTATCCAGGGGCAGGCAAGAGAATGGTCGTGGCAAAAGGACAGAGTCCAGGAGGTACAGAGGCTCGAGGTCAGGGCAAAGCTCCGCCTTATCTCAGCTCACTGGTCAGCATAACAATATCCACCCATAGCACGGGCTCCAGCAGGTATATCTCGCTGGTCATCCCCAAAGCCAACACCTGCTTTGGCCGCCTTTCCTTCCAGTTCTCTGCTGCCAATGACTGGAAAGAATTGCAAAAATCGCTAAAGTTGGAGACTTATATATCTCGCTCACTAACTTTAAGCATCAGCTATCTGTGCAGCATACCGATCGCTGCAGCTGTACACAGCCCATCTGTAAATAGCCCATCCAACCACCTTCCTCATCCCCATATTGTTTTATTTACATTTTTGCTCTTTTGCACACCAGTAAATCTACTTGCAATTCCTCATGTGCACATCTATCACTCCAGTGTTAATTTTCTAAATTGTAATTACTTCGCTACTATGGCCTATTTATTGCCTTACCTCCTTACGTCATTTGCACACACTGTATATAGACTTTTTCTTTTTCTGTTATTGACTGTACATTTGTTTATTCGATGTGTAACTCTGTGTTGTTGTTTGTGTCACACTCCTTTGCTTTATCTTGGTCAGGTCGCAGTTGTAAATGAGAACTTGTTCTCAACTGGCCTACCTGGTTAGATAAAGGTGATATAGAATAATAAAATTAAGTACTGCAGTGCATCTCCTCCTCTCGGACTGCACCAGATTTGCCAGTTCTTGCTGTGAGGTGTTACCTTACTCTTCCACCAAGGCACCTGCAAGTTCCCAGACATTTCTGGGGGGAATGGCCCAAGCCCTCACCCTCCGATCCAACAGGTCCCAGACATGCTCAATGGAATTGAGATCCGGGCTCTTCACTGGCCATGGCATAACACTGACATTCCTGTCTTCCAGGAAATCACGCACAGAATGAACAGTATGGCTGGTGGCATTGTCATGCTGGAGGGTCATGTCAGGATTAGCCTGCAGGAAGGGTACTACATGGGGGAGGAGGAGCTGTAATACACAGCATTGAGATTGCCTGCAATTACAACAAGCTCAGTCCAATGATGCTGTGACACACCACCCCAGACCATGATGGACACCTCCACCTCCAAATCAATCTCGTTCAAGAGTACAGGCCTCGGTGTAATGCTCATTCCTTCGACGATAAACAAGAATCCGACCATCATACCAGGTGAGACAAAACAGCGACTCGTTAGTGAGGAGCACTTTTTGCCAATCCTGTCTGGTCCAGCGACAGTGTGTTTGTGCCATAGGCGACGTTGTTGCCGGTGATGTCTGGTGTGGACCTGCCTTACAACAGGCCTACAAGCCCTGAGTCCAGCCTCTCTCAGCCTATTGCGGACAGTCTGAGCGCTGATGGAGGGAGCTGTTGTGACCATCCTGTACCTGTCCCTCAGGTGTAATGTTCAGATGTACCGATCCTGTGCAGGTGTTGTCACACGTGGTCTGCCACTGTGAGGACGATCAGCTGTCCATCCACTCTCCCAGTAGTGCTGTCTTAGGCGTCTCACAGTACAGACATGCAATTTATTGCCCTGGCCACATCTGCAGTCCTCATGCCTCCTTGCAGCATGCCTAAGGCACGATCACGCAGATGAGCAGGGACCCTGGGCATCTTTCTTTTCGTGTTTTTCAGAGTAGAAAAGCCTCTTTAGTGTTTAGTTCTCATAACTGTGACCTTAATTACCTACCATCTGTAAGATGTTAGTGTCTTAACGATCGTTCCACAGGTGCATGTTCATTAATTGTTTATGGTTCATTGAACGAGCATGGGAAACAGTGTTTACACCCTTTACAAGGAAAATCTATGAAGTTATTTGGATTTTTGCGAATTATCTTTGAAAGACAGCGTCCTGAAATAGGGATGTTTATGTTTTTGCTGAGTGTATATAGCTCGTGAGCTAAGCTGTAGCGTTAGCAATGGCTTTCAAAATGAGACAACTCACAGATGCGGAAATTCTGGAGATTTTTGAAATTCTGACAATGAGGAGCTGCCCCCCAATCTTGTAGCCATTTAGAACCCTGAATCTGAGGGCTCCTTGTCCACTGGCGAAGTCCCAGGTCCCTTTGAAGATGCTGGTGGTGATGGAGGCAGAACGACAGTGGATGAAGTACAGGAGTTCTGTGGTAGCTGGAAGCCTGCCAGCCATTTCACCCCTCCCGGCCCTGCTGTTTGCTTCGATGAGTCCCAGTCTGGAGTGCAACGCCCCTTGCCATTTCCATCTGAGGCAGAGTGCTTCAAGTTGTTTCTGACGGCGGAGCTGGTGGGAGACATAGTAGAAGAGGCCAATCACTATGCCTTGGAGCTACAGGAGAAGAGAGAGCCAGGAGTGAGGGGGAAACTCACTAAATGGGTGACCCACAATTAGTGAAATATATACCTTCCTGGTGACAGTCCTTCTCATGGGGATAGTAAAGAAGAACTCCCCAAGAGAATACTGGAGCACAGATCCTGTTTTTGCAACTCCCTTCTTTGCCACCCTCTTTCCCCAAGACGGCTTCCTAGCTCTGCTGCGATGTCTGCATTTCGTCAACAACGCTACTGCCATCCTAAATGACCTGTTAAACAAAATAAATGTTCTTACCAGCCTGACATCAGCATTTGGTCAGGTCTTTGTGCCATAAAAGGACCTATGCATTGTTGAGTCCCTGATATTATGGAAAGGTAGGCTTGCGTTCCATCAATATATTCCCTCCAAAAGGCACAGGTTTGGGGTCAAATTCTTTGTCATGTGCGACATGAAGACAGGATATGTCCAGGACATTATAGTTTACACAGGGTCCACCACTGACATCCAACATTATGAGGGGCTTGGGGTGTCCGGGTCCGTGGTGATGACCATGCTGGCTCCTCATCTCAGCAAGGGACACACTTTGTATGTGGACAATTGTTACAGCAGTCCCACACTCTTCCAGGACAGGGGCCTGTGGCACAGGCAGGTCGAACAGGAAGGGGATGCCGGCATTTGGATGCAGGAAGATGCAGAGAGAGAAGGTGGAGTTAACAACTTGCAGTAAAGTGGCAAACGAGACGTCTATGTCCTCTCCGCTGTCCATACAGCAACCATGTCGGCCACAGGGAAGGTGGACCACCTGACGAGAGAGAGAAATCAAACCAGACTGCGGGCTTGACTATAACCTCAGAATGGGGGCAGTGGATAAGGCAGACATGATAAACAGCTTGTGGAATGCCCGCGGAAAATAACCTGTCTGACTTTTCCGTCTGATCGACGCTGCCATCAATGGCCACATAGTTCACCGTCAACTAACAGGTGACATGATTACTGAACAAGGTATTTTTTGTAATTTGACATATAGTTCACATACAGAAACTATTTTAACGTAATAAGGCACTTACTTTGATAGAAACGCAGCCTGGATTTGAACCAGGGTGTCTGTAGTGACGCTTCTAGCACTGAGATGCTGTGCATTAGACCACTGCGCCACTTGATAGTCGTAAGGCCAGGGTGGCTTCAAAATACAACACAAGCTAATACTTCTCTGACACAATTAGCATTTTTTTACAGAGCTAACAGAAAAATGTAGCTAGCTACATAAGCACGAATGAATATAACCCCATAAAGGTTATGAAATGAGTAACGTTACCAAGCATGTCTGTGGTTATAAGGAATATACACAAATATATTATGCTCCATACATAGTGAGCTGCGGTAGAAACGGCATAACACGACATAGAGGAACTATTATAATGTAGTAAGGCACTTTGATAGAAACACACATTTCCAAAGTTATTGGTAACGAAAACAGCAATGACTGCAATGCGGGCAACAGATGGAAAATGTGAACACTTGTGAGCAGATCCTGTTCTGACGGGAGATGGGCAAATGTCTGCACACTTGACCTGCACAAACAATTGGGAAGTGCATGGGGAATTTTGTCCGGGTCAGAAATGTCAACAACAAAAAATTGTCCCCAAAAGTAAAAAGGACTTATTTTATTTGAATGAATGAAGAGGCAGAACACACCTCAATTCAAACTGTTCTTAGAAAATAAAAACTTGTTAGAAATTCATTTGAAATTGAAAAGTTGAAAACAGCCTCAAAATAAAATCAGACTGCGTGCCTTGGTTTGAGGGCAGCGTGGATTAAATGTACTGTTGCATGACAATTACATTCTGGAATGGAGAGAACGTTCTAACATCACGTACATAAAAAAAACTCACGCTGGGGCGACCATTAGAGACATTTGGAACTCACATGAAAAGGTTAAAGAATACCCTCTGTATTCTGTTAGACAACTGAAGTCTAACAAAACAGCCCCCACAATCTTTTTTTCATCAATTTCTCTCAGCCAATCATTTGTCATTTGCGTAGTTGCTGTGCTTGTTGAATGTACTTCCCTATTGGTGTGCTGAAAGGTGCGGACTCACGGCCGCACACCTAAACCTATAGGGGAGGGTCTGGGTGGGCGTCTGTCCATGGTGGCGGCTCTGGAGCGGGACGTGGACCCCACTCCACCATAGTCTTAGTCCGTTTTTGTAGCATCCTAGGAACGGCGACCCTCGCCGCCGATCTAGGATTGGCAACCCTACTAAATGGCCCCACTGGACTGAGGGGCAGCTCCGGACTGAGGTAGCTCAGGACTGAGGGGTAGCACAGGACTGAGGGGTAGCTCAGGACTGAGGGGTAGCTCAGGACTGAGGGGTAGCTCAGGACTGAGGGGTAGCTCAGGCTAGTTGACAGCTCTGGCAGCTTCTGGCTGAATGGCGGCTCTGGCGGATCCTGGCTGAATGGCGGCTCTGGTGGATCCTGGCAGACTGGCGGCTCTGGAAGATCCTGGCTTACTGGCGGCTCCCTGCAGACTGGCGGCTCTGGAGGCTCCCTGCAGACTGGCGGCTCTGGCGGCTCCCTGCAGACTGGCGGCTCTGGCGGCTCCCTGCAGACTGGCGGCTCTGGCGGCTCCCTGCAGACTGGCGGCACTGGCGGCTCCCTGCAGACTGGCGGCTCTGGCAGCTCCCTGCAGACAGGAGACTCTAGCAGCTCTGGACATATGGGAGACTCTAGCAGCTCTGGACAGACGGGAGACTCTAGCAGCTCTGGACAGACGGGAGACTCTAGCAGCTCTGGACAGACGGGAGACTCTAGCAGCTCTGGACAGACGGGAGACTCTAGCAGCTCTGGACAGACGGGAGACTCTAGCAGCTCTGGACAGACGGGAGACTCTAGCAGCTCCTGACAGACGGGAGACTCTAGCAGCTCCTGACAGACGGGAGACTCTAGCGGCGCTGGAGAGGAGGAAGGCTCTGGCAGCGCCGGACAGGCGAGACGCACTGTAGGCCTGGTGCGTGGTGCCGGCGCTGGTGGTACTGGGCCGAGGACACGCACCTCAGGGCGAGTGCGGGGAGGAGGAATAGGGAGTACTGGGCTCTGGACACGCACAGGAAGCCTGGTGCGGGGGGCTGCCCCCAGAGGGCTGGTGCGTGGAGGTGGCACTGGATAGACCGGACCGTGCAGCTGCACTGGAGCACCGAGCCTGCCCAACCTTACCTGGTTGAATGCTCCCGGTCACCCTGCCAGTGCGGCAAGGTGGAATAACCCGCACTGGGCTGTGCAGGCGAACTGGGGACACCATGCGTAAGGCTGGTGCCATGTACGCCGGCCCAAGGAGACGCACTGGAGACCAGATGCGTAGAGCCGGCTTCATGGCACTTGGCTCGATGCCCACTCTAGCCCGGCCGATACGAGGAGCTGGTATGTACCGCACCAGGCTATGCACCCGCACTGGGGACACCGTGCGCTCCACAGCATAACACGGTGACCTGGGAAGGTGAGGCGGACCAAAACGCAGCGTGGTTATAGTTCATGGTTCTTTAATAAGAAAACTCAAACATGAACAAACTACAAAACAATAAACGTGAAAACCGTAACAGTCCTAACTGGTGCATAAAACACAAAGACAGGAAACAATCACCCAAAACATACCCAAAGAATATGGCTGCCTAAATATGGCTCCCAATCAGAGACAATGATAAACACCTGCCTCTGATTGAGAACCAATCCAGGCAACCATAAACTTACCTAGACACCTAAAAGAACACAACCCCATAAATCTACAAAAAACCCTAATTCACTTATTCACTTACTTTTTGAAAATCTCCCTCTGATTTGTCATCCAAAGGGTCCCAGCTATAACATGTAGTGTTGTTTTGTTCGATAAAAATCCCCCCCCCCAAAAAAATCCCTTTATATCCCAAAAGTCTGTTTAGTTGGCTCCTTCGATTTGAGTAATCCACTCGTTCAACATGCAAAGAAAGGAGTCCGAAAATCTACCCCTAAACTTTGTTTCACCAAGTCAAAATACGTTTCTATTTATTCCTCAGATACCCTAAAATGTAATCAAACTATAATATTTCTTACAGAAAGAATTCTGTTCAATAGGAAAGAGCAGGTGCGTCTTGTCTTCTTGGCTTGCGCTAACACGGATTTCCAAGCCGGGTCCTTGCACTAAAACTGTTTTATTCATTATTCAAGTTATAAGCCTTCATAGACTGCTGACACCCAGTGGACGCCATAGGCATTGCATCCTGGGAGGTATAATTGAGTATGCCCTTAAACTGGCCATTGGAAGAGCATGGTCTCTCTCAACAACAAAACATTCCGGTTGGTTTTTCTTTGGATCTTCTCCTACCATATCTATTGTGTTATACTCTCCTACATTATTTTAACATTTCTAAACTTCAAAATGTTTTCTTTCCAATGGTACTAATTATATGCATAACCTGGCTTCAAGGGCCTGAGTAACAGGCAGTTTACTTTGGGCACGTCATTCAGCAGGGAGGGGAGAGAAAAAAGGGCATAGCCTGATGAAGCTAAAAAAGTAAAATAAGTATCATAGCTGGACATGATTTACAGTAGATATATCTGTCAACACAGTCATACACATGATGTGTAATCCTGTAATACGATTCTGGCCCGTGATGGCCAAAATATATTCTAATGTGGCCTTCCATGGAAATTATTTGCCCAGGCCTGCTCTAATGTGTCATAACCAGCCATAAAATAACGTAATATATGTCACAACAGGTGTAAATAGAGTATATGGGTCATGAAAGTGTTATGACACATTATGTCAGCTGTTATTACATATTATGACATGGTTATGACCGTGTCATAGTGTGTTATGACATTAGACCAGTGCTAGTCGGTGCCTTTTCAGATTAGTGAGGATTATTTATTTTTTAACCTCTAACTCCCTATCCTGGGTCCTGGAGCGTAATCATCGACTGACACTAATTAGCATAACGCAACGGACATAAATATTCCTAGAAAATATTCCTATTCATGAAAATCACAAGTGAAATATATTGAGACACAGTTTAGCCTTTTGTTAATCAGGCTGTCATCTCAGATTTTCAAAATATGCTTTACAGCCAAAGCTAGAAAAGCATTTGTGTAAGTTTATCGATAGCCTAGCATAGCATTTTGTCCAGCTAGCAGCAGGAAACTTGGTCACGGAAATCAGAAAAGCAATCAAATTAAATTGTTTACCTTTGATGAGTTTCAGATGTTTTCACTCACGAGACTCCCAGTTACATAGCCAATGTTCCTTTTTTCCAAAAATATTATTTTTGTAGGCGAAATAGCTGTTTGTTCTTCACGTTTGGCTGAGAAATCGCCCGGAAATTGCAGTCACAAGAACCCCAAAAATATTCCAAATTAGCTCCATAATATCAACAGAAACATGACAAACGTTGTTTATAATCAATCCTCAAGGTGTTTTCAAATATCTATTCCATAATATATCCACCGGGACAATTGGTTTTTCAGTAGGACCCATTGGAATAATGGCTACCTCTGTATTTTACGCGAGAATCACTGAGAGCCATCAGGTGACCACTTGCGCAATGTAGCCGCTTACGGGTATTCTTCAACATAAATGCATAAAACTATGTCACAATGCTGTAGACACCTTGGGGAATACTGAAAAAAGTAATCTGGTTGATAGCCCATTCACTGCTCAATAGGGATGCACGCATTGGAACACAGAGCTTTCAAAAGACGAGTCGCTTCCGGATTGGATTTTTCTCAGGCTTTTGCCTGCAATATCAGTTCTGTTATACTTACAGACAATATTTTTACAGTTTTGGAAACTTTAGAGTGTTTCCTATCCTAAGCTGTCAATTATATGCATATTCTAGCATCTTGTCCTGACAAAATATTCCGTTTACTACGGGAACGTTATTTTTCCAAAAATGAAAATACTGCCGCTAGTCACAAAAGGTTTTAATGAGCATGGCCTTATTTTTATTACTGCATATTGGATGACTGTCATTCATATTCCATTCATCCAGCTCAATGTAACAGCGATAGGTTTAAGCTACTACATGATACTCACATTTTCCCTATACCCATCAGGAGGTTGCTACAACATAGCCTACGAAATAAAAGTTTACAACGTAGGTGCACAGGTTGAGAGAAAAATCGCTTTCTCTATCTCACACACACTCGGTCTCTCTCTCTCTCTCTCTAGTCCCATTTTCTCTCACCTGTCTCCCTCTCTCCCTGTCCCCTTCTTTCTCTTCCTCTTCTCTCCCCCTTTATCCTCTCTCTCTCTCACTTGCTCTCTCTCCCCAGTCCCACTCTCTAACAATTCTACTTTTTTTCTCCCTGTCCACCCGCTCTCACTTCCTCTTCTCACCCCCACTCCTGTCGCCTCTCTCTCTCACTCCCCAGTCCCATTCTCTCACCCCTCTCTCTATCTATACCTGTCCCCCCTCTCCCTCTTCACCTCCCCTGCCTTCCACCTCTCCCTCCCTCTCTCTCTTTCTGGTCCGCAGTGGGATCGTTATGGCTGTTTGATGTGTAAGTGGAGCGACCAGCAGCAGGAAGGTTTATCTCTCCAGGCAGAAGGCTGGCTGGCACTCAGCCCAACTCTAACACCCCTACACTAACACTGACACACACACAGATGCACTTACACACGAAGAAGGCTCACAAGCACACACACATGCTAGGGTTGAATATTTTCCCGGTATTTTACAAATGTTCCATACCGAGAATACACCCGGGTAACATGGTATTTCCCGCGAAACCTGGAAGTGTCATTCTAAAGCATAGAAGCATATAAAAATGTCTGGATTTAATTATAGCTTTTATCGGCTTGAATATTCAAGCCTGATGCCACCTGAGCCTGATAAGCCATTCATTAAATGCTTTCTATGAGCCCTTCATTAAATGCTTTCTATGAGCCCTTCATTAAATGCTTTCTATGAGCCCTTCATTAAATGCTTTCTATGAGCCCTTCATTAAATGCTTTCTATGAGCACTTCATTAAATGCTTTCTATGAGCCCTTCATTAAATGCTTTCTATGAGCCCTTCATTAAATGCTTTCTATGAGCCCTTCATTAAATGCTTTCTATGAGCCCTTCATTAAATGCTTTCTATGAGCCCTTCATTAAATGCTTTCTATGAGCCCTTCATTAAATGCTTTCTATGAGCCCTTCATTAAATGCTTTCTATGAGCCCTTCATTAAATGCTTTCTATGAGCCCTTCATTAAATGCTTTCTATGAGCCCTTCATTAAATGCTTTCTATGAGCCCTTCATTAAATGCTTTCTATGAGCCCTTCATTAAAGACGTTTTATGAGCCCAAGCCCCAAAAACTCACAAATTATTGTGTTGTTATCCAAAATGCTTACATGTCCTATAACATACAGTATAGGCTACTGTACATTAAAAACAAGGTACAACAGAAAAACATAAAGTCTCATAGATGTAGCTATGTGCTCCTGAGTAAATATATGATACAAGCTCCAGTAGGCTAATCCTTTTGAGGGTGGAGTATATCACTGTACTGTATTATACTGCATTACAGTATATTACCAAAATTACACACCTCGTTCAAACCATCAATCTGGGAGAGAACATGCAAAGATGGTGCAGGACATGTGGCCTACAAAGTTACAATTATAGACTAGCAAATCTGGTTTAATTTGGAAATATAATCGGGCCTATTTTACATTTTTATAATTAGTAGACTGATGCATTTGTTGGCTACCTTTCATAATATTTCCCCTAATGTTGTGCAACATGCAAATTAGCCTACTTGCTCTTTCTTTCTGTATTGTTGCTTCATTCCTTCCTCGCTTTCAACAGTTAAATTAAACATGTTTTGTTGTCCTTATCTTCATCATTGTAATGACATGCTTGAATAATTTATGACTAGAATAAGATGCAGACAGATTTCACTTATCTTCACTTCTCTTTAAATGCTTATCGGGGAAGGGTCTAAATGAATAACTGCCTACCGCCATCAGGCATTCTCTCTTCTCCCAGTGAGTTCTAATGGCTGCTGTATTTAACATTCAGCAAACAAGAGCTTGCATCCGTTTTCAAATATTCTATTAGTAGGCTTTAAGAAATGCACACAAAAATGTCAGCAAGCTATTCTAGTCTAGATGTGTGTTGAACACTATGAGCTAAGGAACGTTTAAGGCCAGCGGTGCACAGGTGTGTATTTCACAAGAGACAGAGGCTATACACTTCAAATCCAATTTTATTTGTCACATACACATGGTTAGCAGATGTTAATGCGAGTGTAGAGAAATGCTTGTGCTTCTAGTTCCAACCATGCAGTAATATCTAACAAGTAATCTAACAATTTCACAACAACTAACTTATACACACAAGTGTAAAGGAATTAATAAGAATATGTCCATAAAAATATATGAATGAGTGATGGCTGAACGGCATAGGCAAGATGCAGTAGATGGTATAGAGTACAGTATATACATATGAGATGAGTCATGTAGGGTATGTCAACATTATATAAATGGGCATTGTTTAAAGTGGCTAGTGATACATTTTTCCATTATTACATACATTTTTCTATTATTAAAGTGGCTAGAGTTGAGTCAGTATGTTGGCAGCAGCCACTCAATGTTAGTGATGGCTGTTTAACAGTCTGATGGCCTTGAGATTGAAAAACAGCTTCTGTCTCTCAGTCCCCACTTTGATGTACCTGTACTGACCTCGCCTTCTGGATGATAGCGGGGTGAACAGGCAGTGGCTCGGGTGGTCGTTGTCCTTGATGATCTTTAATGGCCTTCCTGTGACATCGGGTGGTGTAGGTGTCCTGGAGGGCAGGTAGTTTGCCCCCGGTGATGCGTTGTGCAGACCTCACTACCCTCTGGAGAGCCTTACCGTTATGGGTGGAGCGGTTGCCGTACCAGGCGGTGATACAGCCCAACAGGATGCTCTCAATTGTGCATCTGTAAAGGTTTGTGAGTGTTTTTGGTGACAAGCCAAATTTCTTCAGCCTCCTGAGGTTGAAGAGGCGCTGCTGCAGCCTTCTTCAGCACGCTGTCTGTGTGGGTGGACCATTTGTCTGTGTGGGTGGACCTGTGATGTGTACGCCGAGGAACTTAAAGCTGCTCCCTCTGCTGTTTCCTGAAGTCCACGACTTAAGCAATAATGCATGAAAAGGATGTGGTATATGGCCAATATACCACGGCCTGTTATTAGGCACGAGTGCCTGGATACAGCCCTTAGCCATGGTATATTGACTATATACCACAAACCCCAGGGGTGGCTTATTGCTATTATAAGCTGGTTGCAAATGTAAATACAGTGGCAAGAAAAAGTATGTGAACCCTTTGGAAATACCTGAATTTCTGCATAAATTGGTCATAAAATTTGATCTGAACTTCATCTAGGTCACAACAATAGACAAACAGTCTGCTTAAACTAATAACACACAAACAATGATATGTTGTTATGTCTTTATTGAACACACTGTGTAAACATTCACATTGCAGGGTGGGAAAAGTATGTGAACCCTTGGATTTAATAACTGGTTGACCCTCCTTTGGCAGCAATAACCTCAACCAAACGTGTTCTGTAGTTGCGGATCAGACCTGCACAATGGTCAGAAGGAATTTTGGACCATTCTTCTTTCCAAAACGTTCAGTTCAGCAATATTCTTAGGATGTCTGGTGTGAACTGCTCTCTTGAGGTCATGCCACAACATCTCAATTGGGTTGAGGTCAGGACACCGACTGGGCCACTCCAGAAGGCTTATTTTCTTCTGTTGAAGCCATTCTGTTGTTGGTTTACTTCTGTGTTTTGGTTAATTGTCTTGATGCATCACCCAACCATGATGCTCCCTCCTCCATACTTTACAGTTGGGATGAGGTTATGATGTTGGTGGGCTGTGCCTTTTTTTCTCCACACATAGTGTTTTGTCTTCCTTCCAAACAACTCAACTGTATTTTCATCTGTCAACAGAATAGTTTTCCAGTAGCGCTGTGGAACAACCAGGTGCACTTTTGCAAACTTCAGACATGCAGCAATGTTTTTTGGACAGCAGTGGCTTCTTCCTGTCACGCTCGCTGAAATGAGTGGACCAAGATGCAGCGTGGTATGTTTCCATCCTGTTATTTAGAAGAGAAACTTAAAGTGCAAAAAAACAATAAAGCGAATAAACGAAACGTGATGCTACATGCAGTGAAGAAAGCAACTACACACAAACATGGTCAAGATCCCATAAATCACAATGGGGAGATGGCTACCTAAATATCATCCCCAATCAGAGACAACGATAAACAGCTGCCTCTGATTGGAAACCATAACAGGCCAACATAGACGTATAATTCCCCTAGATAACCCACCCTTAATCACACCCCGACCTAACCAATATAGAGAATAAACAGCTCTCTATGGTCAGGGCATGACAATTCCGTGGTGTCCTCCCATGAACACCATTTTGTTTAGTGTTTTACATATCGTAGTTCTTGTCAACAAGTTCCAGAGATTTCTATAAGTCTTCAGCTGACACTCAAGGATTCTTCTGAATCTCATTGATCATTCTGTGCTGTGCTCTTGCAGTCATCTTTGAAGGATGGCCACTCTTAGGGAGACTAGCAACAGTGCTGAACTTTCTCCATTTATAGACAATTTGTCTTACCGTGCACTGATGAACATCAAGGCTTTTAGAGATACTTTTGTAACCCTTGCCAGCTTTATGCAAGTCAACAATTCTTAATATTAGGTCTTCTGAGATCTCTTTTGTTTGAGGCATGGTTCACATCAGGCAATGCTTCTTGTGAATAGCAAACTCAAATTTTGTGAGTGTTTTTATAGGGCAAGGCAGCTCTAATCAACATCTCCAATCTTATCTTATTGATTGGACAGGTTAGCTGACTCCTGACTCCAATTAGCTTTTGGAGAAGTCATTAGCCTAGGGGTTCACATACTTTTTCCAACCTACACTGTGAATGTTTAAATAATGTGTTCAATATAGACAAGAAAAATACAATAATTTGTGAGTTATTAGTTTAAAGCGCACTATGTTTGTCTGTTGTTGGGACTTGATTTTGATGACCGATTTATGCAGAAATGTAGGTAATTCCAAAGGGTTCAGATAATCAGCACTCAGGACTTGAACCACCCAGTTTATAGTTATGCATAACCCAATGTGTATTAGATATATGGCTAATACCATACTAAATGGCTCATTTGAGTGATAGACCAAAATAAATAAGTTGGCCCCCAAAAGCCAGATGGAGATGTGTAAATTAGACGCGCATTCCGTTTCTATATTGCTGTAGCTTTCTATTACTGTATACTGCAACAAATGTAGGCCTACCTGTCACAAGAAAAAAAGTTCCCATGATGACATGATACATGCATTATGAACTGCGCTCCTACTGAGATGCGCGGTCTGTCCCCACCCTGAGCGTTGATGATGGATCATGCAGATAGCAGAGCGAAGGACATAGAGAAGACAGATTTAGACATCTCATATAATTTAACAGTTCCATTTCACGTCATGCTGCTCATAGAAATAATTCATTATAATTTACCGGTTTCACACAGTTATTTATACCCGGGAAAAGGGAGTGGGTTTGGGTGGGAAATCTTGGTATATCTCGGTAACCCGTTTCCTTTAAGTACCTGGCCAAGTACCAGTCTAGACCTAGTCAAAACCTGCTGCAGCGAAGAAAACTCCAGAAGAAAATATGTGTGCGTGTCAGTGTGTTTGTATGTGCATGTGTCCTAGTTTCAGTAGCTTTTTGGAATTCATCTCTTTTTCATCCTGTTGTTTTATGTTTTGTCTTTAGAGTGAATTCCCCTGGCAATAGCTCTCCACAAATGACATCATCCAGCTATTTAGTTGGGAAAGAGTCAGATTACGTCTTTGCACATTGTTCCCAAAAATAACTTGTTAGAGAATACATTGCTCCTCAATTCTACTCACAGCTCATTTTCTCCCTCCCTCTTCCTCTCTCTCTTTCATACTGTTTTCTTGCTCTCATCGCCCAGATCTTTATTTTTCTCTACCTCCCTCCCTCTCTCACCCCCCTTTGAGCCACTCTCTCCCTCTCCCTCAGTCTCTCTCTGTCTCAGTGTTATGTAAGCAGCATGGTGTAAAGGGGATGGTTGTGTGTGTGTGGGCTGTTTGAGAAGAGAATGTACAGTAGGACCACTTTACCAGTTATCTGAACTCTCATTCTCCAAGGAGCTTCCCAAGGTCACAGCACAGCCTTCTAGTGTGAGAACAGGATGCTATTTCAAAAATCACCTCCGCTCTATAGAACGCAGCTCATCCATTACAGAATGTTTCCTGCCTGTCTGTCTGCCTGTCTGTCTGTCTTTGTCTTTGTGTGTGTGTGTGTGTGTGTGTGTGTGTGTGTGTGTGTGTGTGTGTGTGCGTGTGTGCGTGCGTGTGTTCAAGTTTAAGATTTATTGTCAAAAACCCAACAGTGCAGTAATTAATATCAAAATACTGTAACTAATCAATCTTCTGACACCACCTAGCATATACAGTTGAAGTCGGAAGTTTACATACACCTTAGGCAAACACATTTAAACTCAGTTTTTCACAATTCCTGACATTTAATTCTAGTAACAATTCCTTGTTTTAGGTCAGTTAGGATCACCACTTTATTGTAAGAATGTGAAATGTCAGAATAATAGTAGAGAGTGATTTATTTCAGTTTTTATTTCTTTCATCACATTCCCAGTGGGTCAGAAGTTTACATACACTCAAATAGTATTTGGTTGCATTGCCTTTAAATTGTTGAACTTGGGTCAAACGTTTTGGGTAGCCTTCAACAAGCTTACCACAATAAGTTGGATGAATTTTGTCCCATTCCTCCTGACAGAGCTGGTGTAACTGAGTCAGGTTTGTAGGCCTCCTTGCTCACTCACACATGCTTTTTCAGTTCTGCCCACACATTTTCTATAGGATTGAGATCAGCGCTTTTTGATGGCTTGACTTTGCTGTCCTTAACCTCTTTTGCCACAACTTTAGAAGTATGCTTGGGGTCATTGTCCACTTGGAAGACCGATTTGCGACCAAGCTATAACCTCCTGACTGATGTCTTGAGATGTTACTTCAATATATCCACATAATTGTCCTGCCTCATGATGCCATCTATTTTGTGAAGTGCACGAGTCCCTCCTGCAGCAAAGCACCCCCACAACATGATGCTGCCACCCCTGTGCATCACGGTTGGGATGGTGTTCTTCGGCTTCTTTTGGTTTTCATGCAAAGAGGCACTGAGTTTGAAGGTAGGCCTTGAAATACATCCACATGTACACCTCCTATTGACTCAAAAAAATGTATGTAAGCTTCTAAAGCCATGACATAATTTTCTAGAATTGTCCAAGCTGTTTAATAAAGGCACAGTCAACTTAGTGTATGTAAACTTCTGACCCACTGGAATTGTGATTGAAATATAAGTTAAATAATCTGTCTGCAAACAATTGTTAGAAAGATTACTTGTGTCATCCACAAAGTATATTTCCTAACCGACTTGCCAGAACTATAGCTTGTTAACAAAAAATTTGAAATTTGTGGAGTGGTTGAAAAACGAGTTATAATGACTCCAACCTAAGTGTATGTAAACTTCCGACTTCAACTGTATGTACACACACTGAAAAATGCTGTTGTTTCGATAACCCACATGCTGTGTTGCAGGCATTGGGTCACTTGTTTACGTTATTTTTTATTTTTTTAACTGCTGGGTTATTGATGCTGGGTTCTGGTTTATTGAGATTTGTCCCAGCGGGTCAGATCTGAAGACTGGAGGCGTGGTTTAGTAGGGGCGTGGCTTGAGATAGCTATTTCATCCACCCATTAAAGTAAATGTCATTCCTGTTCATGTTTTGTGTTGCATAGATCTCACAGACTGATGTTGAACAGAATATACAGTGGGGCAAAAAAGTATTTAGTCAGCCACCAATTGTGCAAGTTCTCCCACTTAAAAAGATGAGAGGCCTGTCATTTTCATCATAGGTACACTTCAACTATGACAGACAAAATGAGAAAAAAAATCAAGAAAATCACATTGTTGTAACGGGTTTCTTCCAACTCCTCCTCTGACGAAGAGGTGGAACAAGGATCGGACCAAAATGCAGCGTGGTTCGTTAGATACATCTTTAATGATGAAGAAAACACGAACAATACAAAACAACAAACGTCGAAAACCGAAACAGCCCTGACTGGTGCAACAAACACAGAGACAGGAACAATCACCCACAAACACACAGTGAAACCCAGGCTACCTAAATATGGTTCCCAATAAGAGACAATGATAATCACCTGACTCTGATTGAGAACCACCTCAGGCAGCCATAGACTAATCTGTACACCCCACACAACCCCAAGACGAAACACACTACAAATAAACCCATGTCACACCCTGGCCTGACCCAATAAATGAAGATAACATAATAAATATAGACCAGGGCGTGACAGAACCCCCCCCTACGGTGCGGACTCCCGGATGCACATCAAAACAATAGGGAGGGTCCGGGTGGGCGTCTGTCCATGGTGGCGGCTCCGGCTCGGGACGTGGAACCCACTCTATGACTGTCTTAGTCCCCCCTCCTCGCGTCCTAGGATTGTCCACCCTCGCCGCCGACCATGGCCTAGTAGTCCTCACCCAGAACCCCACTGGACTGAGGGGCAGCTCGGGACAGAGGGGCAGCTCGGGACAGAGGGGCAGCTCGGGACAGCTCGGGACAGCTCGATCCTGGCTGGCTGGCGGTTCTGGCAGATCCTGGCTGACTGGCGGATCTGGAAGAGTCTGGTTGACTGGCGGATCTGGAAGAGTCTGGCTGACTGGCGGATCTGGAAGAGTGGCTGACTGGCAGATCTGGAAGAGTCTGGCTGACTGGTAGATCTGGAAGAGTCTGGTTGACTGGCAGATCTGGAAGTGTCTGGCTGACTGGCAGATCTGGAAGAGTCTGGCTGACTGGCAGATCTTGGCAGACTGACGGCTCTGGCTGCTCCATGCTGACTGGCAGCTCCATGCAGACTGGCAGCTCCGGCTGCTCCATGCAGACTGACAGCTCTGGCTGTTCCATGAAGACTGACAGCTCTGGCTGCTCCAGGCAGACTGACAGCTCTGGCTGCTCCAGGCAGGCTGACAGCTCTGGCTGCTCCATGCAGGCTGGCAGCTCTGGCTGCGCTGAACAGGCAGGAGAATCCAGCAGCGCTGTAGAGAAGGAAGGCTCTGGCAGCGCTGAACAGGCGGGAGACTCCAGCAGCGCAGGAGAGGAGGAAGGCTCTGGCTGTGCTAAACAGGCGGGAGACTCCAGCAGCGCTGTAGAGGAGGAAGGCTCTGGCTGCGCTGAACAGGCGGGACACTCCGGCAGTGCTGGAGAGGCGAGAGGCTCCAACAGCGCAGGAGAGGAGGAAGGACACACCCAACATGTGTCCTGTTCACTATTTAACCAGCGCTGGGTTACCAAATAACCCAAAATGTATCCTGTTCACTATTTAATTAACCAG